>NC_060179.1:68700860-68775860 GCF_021184085.1 Oncorhynchus gorbuscha | reverse complement strand
ATTACAAACTGGAAGTCCTTATTTAAAATGACACGGCAAATAAATGTAAGTGCAGTTTATGAATACATTTTTTCAATTGTAAACAGAACCCAATACTTTTGTCCCAGACCGAGGCAGGCCCATTGAAACTGAAAGGTGTTTTATTGCTTCCTGCTTGCTGCCTGCTTTTTCGCATCCCTGACAATTATGATGTTGTTCGTGTGGTTCCTTCCACTCATTTCCATATGTTTAAGTAGGCTACAGACCAACTCTGACAATTGCGTAGCTAATTTATGTTATCGACAAAAAAAATAGCAGTCAGGACTGCCTGCTCAAATGAGTAGTTCTAGGTGAAATCTGACTTCTACTTTTAGCCCGTTCCCTTCGAAAGACACACATGCATGTACAGGTTTTGTAGAGGTGAGGAGGGCTGCTACAGTGAGCGCCTGGGGAGCTGTTGTTGTGGGGGGTTGAGTGCCTTGATCAAGGGCACAACAGCAGACAATGACATCTAGGATTTGATACCAGCGACCCTTGGGTTGCCAGCTCACTTCCAGACAGATGTTTCCTGCCGGACCCGGGATTCAAACTGGCAATTCTCTGGTACCTGGCTGGCCTCTCTAACTGCTACAGTAGGCTACCTGCTGCTAATTCCTGCCACGCATTTCATTCATGGCTATAAATATTGTATATACATTCAATCGCAGGCCTAATAAGCAATACCGGGGCTTCCTCTACTACTGATAATAATGTTGAGTCCTATAGGCCTCTAAATTGTCACCACAAGTGCACACAGAAGGCCCTAGGCCAGGGATGGGCAACTGGCCCCCCTTTTGAAGGCCCTCAGATGAATTACATTTTTACTGTTGTGAGGTAGAATAGTAGAATACACAAGTTGCAATTTTGAAATTTGTTTGTGCATCAACAGTTTTTCTCTTGTTGTGTCAGTCAGTGATCGTCACTCAATTCGCCCAGCTAATAATGTACTCATTTTAAGTTGCCCATCCCTACCCTAGGCTATAAAGTAGGCTAAGATTGTAAGAAAGGACTGAACATTTTTTTTTCAATGTAGCCCAAGACCATAAAATATGGACATAACTTGGAGTCAGCAGAATTGAAGACGATTAACAAAATAAGCATTTTATTATCATGAATTAAAACATTGTGTGTAGGCCTATAAATAAATGAATACCACATAGCATTACTAGCCTATGAATTACACACAATCCTCTAAAAATGGAGCCGCATGGCAAAAAAATGTAATTCTTAAATTGACAGTAAATATTTTTTAAATTTAACACAGTATATTAAACTGAATTTACATTTTCTAATGTCATGCATTTTGAACACATACAAATCAAATCAAGTAAGGTAAGCTTTTCAAATATTGAAGTAAAACCAGAAACCTGCATTTTTATATGAAAATCATAGATTTTGGAGAGGTAATATATATTAATCCCCAGAATATATTTTTTTACAGTGTACTTGTCCCATTATCAGGCTGTTGAGCTGTGTTTAGGCAGCCTGCGCAATTCTCATATGTTTCCCAATTATTGATCTGAGTTGATCTGAATGGTCAAAAGACCAATTTGTGGACAAAGATCAGAATTTGTCTGCCTGTGTAAACGCAGCCTCAGGCTAGTAGATTTAGGGATCTATTCAATCTGTTTTGCTGAAGTTGAACAGATTACTTGATAGAAATGAAAAGGTCATTTCCGGTTGCGCCAACATATGCAGTGTTTACCATGAATGCAGTTTCCATTAACATTGCCTTTACATTTCAAGCATGTTGTATCGCTGAACGTTCACAATATGGATTGAATTGAGCTATAATAATAATATAATAATAATATATGCCATTTAGCAGACGCTTTTATCCAAAGCGACTTACAGTCATGTGTGCATACATTCTACGTATGGGTGGTCCCGGGGATTGAACCCACTACCCTGGCGTTACAAGCGCCATGCTCTACCAACTGAGCTACAGAAGGACCACGAGCTCTTGCCTGCTATTTGCTATTTGTAGTAGTCTAGTAGTAGGCCTACTGGTAGTAGTGTTTGTAGTGGTATTTGAATCATTTCCTTTAATCACGTTGATGCTGGATCCATGATGCCCTAGAATCTGCTACTAATATTTTATATTTGAACAAAGTACTGGGTGCATTGCAAATCCACACTGCCACGCACACTGAACTAATCGAGCAGCGTCTGACTGAAGACAAAATATGACAAACATTTTACTGTGTCATTGTGACATGTGTGTGTGTGTGTGTGTGTGTGTGTGTGTGTGTGTGTGTGTGTGTGTGTGTGTGTGTGTGTGTGTGTGTGTGTGTGTGTGTGTGTGTGTGTGTGTGTGTGTGTGTGTGTGTGTGTGTGTGTGTGTGGCGTTTTGTCTAGGTCTATAGTTGAATATGCAGTGGCCGTTTAAAAACAATTGTGTATTATATTTTTTTCTGAGAGGAGAGGCCAATTCTCCAGCTTCCTAGCCTTTTAGTGTTGGATTTATGTTACCTTAACACCATAGCTATGAGTTTCATTATGATTTGAATGGGCTGAAAATATCTCGTCTGCCCGACATTGTTGAAATCCAACGATGAGGAAATCTCATTGCCTGGCCCAGATTCTGTCAGTGCCTAATTAAAGATACTCCTGAAATATCAATGTCCTGCATAAGGGAACACAATACACCCAGAAATGTGGCCAGCAGTTAGGTCTATAGTCCCATAAATTAACACAAGTGGGGGGCAATACCTCTTAATGTCTGTGCATGTGTAGGCTCATTTTTGCCAAATTCTGTCATTCAGATATGGTGCCGCTCTCATTTGAATACTAGTTTTCTTCATATTTCGTTATTCTAGTTGTTGTATATGATTTCATATCTAAAGTGTTGTTTGTTGTGAGTATAGTGGCTGATCTGTATCTCACAGCACTGCCCAGTATAATCACATTTGGTTTATATTTGCCTTCATATCCTTAATATTGTATTGTTCATATCATGAACACCTAGGTTACAATAAACATGCATTTTTCATTGCAATAATCCTTAATTATTTGTAGGCACCCTCAATCTTTCATATAGTTTCATTGTTTTGATTAAATATGTAATAGCTGATGCGGCTAGTCTTTCAGGACCTGCTTTCGAGATGCGGAGGGGGAAAGGGAGGGAGAGGGAGGGAGAGGGAGGGGAGGGGAGAGAAAGAGAGGGAGAGGGAGGGGAGAGAAAGAGAGGGAGAGGGAGGGGAGGGGAGAGAAAGAGGGAGAGGGAGGGGAGAGAAATAGAGGGAGAGGGAGGAGAAAAAGAGGGAGAGGTAGGAGGGGAGAGAAAGAGAGGGAGAGGGAGGGGAGAGAAAGAGAGGGTGAGGGAGGGGAGAGAAAGAGAGGGAGAGGGAGGGGAGAGAAAGAGATGGAGAGGGAGGGGAGAGAAAGGAAAGGGGCTGAATACATGTATTTCAACGCCTTCTGCAGCTCGAGCCTTGTCTACAGGTCCTGGATAAGGCTCTGCACTAGAACGGATGGTTTAAGTCACGATAAAAATATATATCATGTTTGTGATCGTCTTCTATTCTGGTGGCTCCAAGATACAGTATATTCATATTTCATGGTGAATAATAAACAGTTGATCTAACATAATAATGCATATAATGAGAATACAAACAGGCCTATAATAATAGCCGAGTAATAGCAATCCTACTAATCCTATTATTCATCCTCATCATCATGAGGGCTGGGGTCTAAGACACAATTTGAGAGAAATGTGCATTTACACACATCCCCAAAATAATTTAGATTAGGTAGGGTAGGCCTATAGAATTAATATATATGTCACCTACGAATCAATTATTTAATCAGTCAGTCAATCAATCAATCCTACTTGGACATGCCTTTTTTCTCACATTAACATTTATTGACTACATTTAGTGTGAAATATTGCAATATTATCCAATCATTTTTATTTTTTTCACCTTCATAGGACTCCTTAGTAGCCTAGCTTAAATTGCAACTCCAAGTTTAGCTTAGACTATCAGGCATTGCTATCAAGACATTTATTTTCAGGTTTGAAAGGCTAGAGAGCAAAAATACTTTTTACAGCCATCTTAGCTAAAACGAAATGACATATTTCATCATGTCATACACAGGCTTGGTCCTTTAGCTAGGTCAAAATGTTTTATATTTTTTTATTAAAACTGCTGCTTTTCGACTGTAACACCAGTGTTAAACTAGTGTATACACCCTGGAAATTGTGTTTACATAACTAGGACTGACAGTGAGAACCTGTGAAGAGCAGAATCAACAACCTTTGCATAATCAAAACAGTTGCTTTGTGAGTTGGTGTTAACCATCAAAGGTGTAAACCCATGTTCACAGTTAGCCATTGTTATGTAAATGCAGCCGAAAACCCCAGCAGCCTTTCCTTGGCTCCAAGTCAGAGCAGGTCCACTGAGACCATGGCCTAGTGAGACCGAGGAACCGGGCCATGGAGGTGGAGACACAAAAGTCTGAGGCTTTTTGGTAAAACAACGAGGTAAAACCTCAAATAAATTGCACACATTTTTGTCTCTCTCTCTCACTCTTTGTGCACATGCCTCTGTCCATTCATCGTTGCTAGAGGGAACAATACTCTCAACAGTCTAGTTTTTTTCTTAAGACTAACTCGGCTACTACAATTACATTTTAGTCATTCAGCAGATGTTATGTAAGGCTATAGCCTAGCCAATATATTCTGGAGATGAATTCAATTCAAACAGAACATCCACAAGACACCTACAGGTTGCACAGCCAAGGTTCCCAAATTGACTACTGACTATCCAACACATTTTCATCTGTGGAAATATAATACATACATAGGTTATTTATTTGTTAAAGGCCCGTGCAGTCAAAAAGTGGTTTCCTGTGTTTTATATATATTTCCAAACTTTGAAGTTGGAAAAATACTGTGAAAATGTCACCCTGTTTTAGTGGGATGGGGTTTTAGCCTGCCTGGTGACATCATCGGGTGGTAAATTACTTAATAGACCAATAATAGAGTTTCATACCTCTCTGCAATAACAATTTTCAGTTATCCCCGCCCGATTTAGACCACTCCAAGATAGTGCTAGCTAAATTCTTGCTTGAGAAATTGCTCATTGCTAAGAAGCTATTTTTGTTAAAAAAATAAATCAAATAAAAAATCATATAAAATAATGTTAACTGAAACAATCACAGTAAGTTATTTGTTACCCAGAATTGATTTCATATTGAGATAAACACGGCTGCATTGGACCTTTAAAATATACTTCATTTTTCACTTTGAATTATGTCTGTGGGGAAACACAAAATATGTGTTATATACTAACTTGGATGTAGCCTGATGCAGAGACATTGTCTTTTCTGAGGTGTGGAAAATGTGTTTTAATGAACTAGGTCTGCAACACAACATGGTTGGTGAATAACTCATCTCTGGTGAACAGAAGCACGGAAATTAAACCGAGCATCTGATGCAATTACGCCAGATTTTAGTTCTGGGTATCTGAGATTACTGAATAATCATCTCATTCAAATAACCTACATTGACTGAATTCTGGTACCTGGATTATAGGCCCCTTGGCAAACTAAAAATAGGTCAATTCATTGTCTCAGCAATTTATAGCCTAGAAGTATCAACAGGGGATTGTTCTTCAAATCAAATCAAATCAAATTTATTTATATAGCCCTTCGTACGTCAGCTGATATCTCAAAGTGCTGTACAGAAACCCAGCCTAAAACCCCAAACAGCAAACAATGCAGGTGTAAAAGCACGGTGGCTAGGAAAAACTCCCTAGAAAGGCCAAAACCTAGGAAGAAACCTAGAGAGGAACCGGGCTATGTGGGGTGGCCAGTCCTCTTCTGGCTGTGCCGGGTAGAGATTATAACAGAACATGACCAAGATGTTCAAATGTTCATAAATGACCAGCATGGTCAAATAATAATAAGGCAGAACAGTTGAAACTGGAGCAGCAGCACAGTCAGGTGGACTGGGGACAGCAAGGAGCCATCATGTCAGGTAGTCCTGGGGCACGGTCCTAGGGCTCAGGTCCTCCGAGAGAGAGAAAGAAAGAGAGAATTAGAGAGAGCATATGTGGGGTGGCCAGTCCTCTTCCGGCTGTGCCGGGTGGAGATTATAACAGAACGTGGCCAAGATGTTCAAATGTTCATAAATGACCAGCATGGTTGAATAATAGTAAGGCAGAACAGTTGAAACTGGAGGTTCGTTCTTAGGTTCGTTCTAAGCTCATAAACTCTATTATTCTTTACAAATTGTGCATATTTATTGAGTGATTTAGCAATAGGCCTATAGCACAAGCCCTCAATTATGCAAAACACTCATTTGTTGGCTAGACCCTATTCTCCCTCATTGCAACTGTGAAAGTCTTTATATAATCTGTGAATGTTAATAAATAGTGTAGCCCATGTCAAACAGAATGACAGATTTTTTGGGGGGTTATTCATGTTGCTATTATTGATTAGTTTTGCCCTGCAGATCCGATCAATGATATTGTCTACATACAACGTGGTTGGTGGGGGGAGTTTAATTCAAGCAGAAAGCTATGTTCTCTATCCACTAATCTCATCCAGTGATACCGTCACAGAAAGGAGTTGTGATTGGATAAATGTGCCATTAATCTAATGCATGTCTAGTGGAATCAGCTCTGGCTGTAGGGTATACTAAGGGAAGGATAAACGCCGAAATTCTGTATATTATTTTGGGGAAAAATGGACGACCAGGTAATGTACAGAGCGGAGGCGTTCATGCTGCTTATAGCCTACCACGGTCGCTTTAGAACCGTAAAAAAGGGCCTATTGTTGGTACTACTTCAGAGGTGTCCTATGTCTTTTCCAACTATTCTTTTGTAACGCCAGGGTAGTGGGTTCGATCCCCGGGACCACCCATACGTAGAATGTATGCACACATGACTGTAAGTCGCTTTGGATAAAAGCGTCTGCTAAATAGCATATATTATTATATTATTATAAATGTAATGCCCACTCTAGAATGCCTTTCTAAACAAGTATTCAACAGTGCTGCAGGATCGGGAGGGGGAGATGAAGACAGTGTTATGTTGTGTGTCCTGGTGGACTCTGCTTCTCCGTGCAGAGTAAATCCTGCTTATGGATCATGGAAAACACAGCCTGGTCTCATAGACTAGACGTAACATAATAAATAAAAAAATATGGGACACCAAATTAAAATATGTTAAGTTTGTTATGGTTATGTACAACAGAAGGTTACTTAAGGCAAAAACAAACCTACTTATAATGTGAATGTCTAGTAACCCAAAGGCTGTGTGTTCTAATCTCATCATGGACAACTTTAGCTTTTTAACTAATTAGCAACTTTGCAATTACTTACTACTTTTTAGCTACTACTTAGGATGTTAGTTAACCCTTCCCCTAACCGTAACCCTTTAGCCACAACTGGTCATTTATAGCATACTGTACGAATTACAATTCGTAGCATATCATACATTATGAATTGTAATTTGTGACATACCATACCAAATGGATGATGGACATCCAGAAATGAATACATACCATATGAAGCTTTACATATCATACTCATTGGAGTGTCTCTGATTTTCATTTACTATGTTACGCCTACCCTGAGTTGAGTTAAAAAATAGGGAGAAAAACATAAGAGAAGGAGAGAGGGGTGGTGGAGGGATGCAAAATGCTACAACATATTACGATAAGAGAAACTGGATTTGATGAGTATATATTCAGCCATTATTTGGTGAGGGGAGGACTTGTTGTTTCAGGTGTGGTTCAGGTGTGGTCTTTCTCCCGAACATTAGTTACGTTACACTAACACCATTAGTCTTGTTCACAATCTACTCTACTGTATTAGGGAGCAGTGTGCAAATGTAACACAAGAAAAGTCTTTATACATGTAATCAGTTGGACAAACTGTCAATATACAATCATTCTGGTAATATGCATTCACTATACATCCATATTCCAATGACAATACTGTATGTGTTCACTACAATCAATGTCCACCCTGTTAAACATAACTGTTACAAATTAATTGAAGCTTCTTCTCATCCAGGTGTCTTGCCTTGTTCGGTTTCTCACCAGTGAAATGTATGATTGTAGTGTAGTGGATTGTAGTCGGTAGTGTGAAGGGGTTAAGTAAAACAGCAATCCAAACTATTGCTTTAATCTCCTCATTTAGCCACCCCCACATAGGTTCCTTCAACACTTGTATATCTACTACGAAGCAGGCCTCATATCCCCTTCCTAATTCACTTCTTCTCTCATTTCAGGCAATGGGCCCTGACCACCTAAGGTGTTAGGTGCAGCCTTGGGGGTGGGAGCAGCAGGGGTATGGGGACCATCTCCCATCATAATACTCAGCCAGCCCAAGGATCCCAGCTTTTTAGGAGCCTGAGCAAGGCCAGCAATATTTTTCCTTTCCTCCATCATTAGTCGCTTCCAAGGATGTAACCCCCCGATCCCCCTTAGCACCCATCCCAGCCTCTCCTGTTCTGTGGCCTGTTGTTCCCTTCTCCAGCCACCTTTGAGAAGGAGGAAGAATTCTCAAGTTGCGAACAATGCATCCGAAGCGGGCGGGGCCCAGAGGTCTTGAAGGGTGTAACAGTATAGGAGGAACTATACCACGGCCGACATCTCCAAGCAGCTCAGAGCAAAAGAGCCTTTCTGTGTCTTCTTCATGCTGCATCTTAGGAGTATTTCTGGAGGGGAGAAGAGGAGAAGGGGGTAGCGTCTCTGAGTATGAGGTAAATAAATGCACTCAGACACAGGAGGGGAGAAGAGCGTCTTAGTCTTAATTAGAGAGGTACTACGGGCCCTGCAGAATGCCAATGGCGAGATGGGGCCACATTGTGGGCTATGGGCGCATCCTCCTTGATGATAGGTAATTGGAGTTGTACCTTCAAGAAAGCTGCTAATTTCACATAGGAAGTGCTAACAAGACCTTTGTGTGCCATGTTTTCCTTCAGCGGGGAGTTACAGAGCTGGAGTGCTGGGAATGGCCCGGGCCACTACCTGGAGTGGGAAGGCGCAGTAATGAACCACTTCACATGGTAGTTTACAGAAAAAGAAAGGAGGAGGCCAAAGAAAGAAGGAAAAAGGGAAGCCTAATTTTGCAGCCTGAGAATAGCAGGTCGTACAAAGGGTCCTGTTTAAGGGCATTATTAGTGGTATTCTTCAGCAGTACACAGTCTTTACTGCAATGGACCACTTATCACAAGTGTACCAATCTCACCCCAATGGAAACAAACCAACTCCATCCGTCAATGTTTACCATTATGGATGTCATTTATTTTCAAATCCCATATGTCATGTCTCAATAGTTCAGAGGCCTCTGCCCTAAGTGTACGCCTAAACTGTGTTACCAAACTGTCGTCGAGATTGCAAAACAAACGATACTACCTTTTCTTGGAATGCAGACAGATTAGGTTGAAGAAAGTATTTTGGACAATCTAAGTTTGTGTGAGTACTGTCTGTAAGGATATGACAGAGATGGTAATCATCTCTTACCTTAGCCATATTTATGTTATTCCTCTTCCTATACGAGACCCACCAGTGCAGTGCAAGTGCAGCTTTCAATATACCATAATGGAGAATACCATCCATGTCTATTTGAGATACAAGGGCTCCCTCACCTAGTATAACAGTAACCTATGTGTCCTTGTTGTGTGGCCCTCTGAAGGACAGTCCCCCCTCCCAGTGTCTGTGGCTTCTCCTCTGAACGAGATGTTGAGCCACTGACTTTTTCTCCAAAACACTGAACATCTTTGTCAACAGTCTGGCTGAATGAAGAGGAGGCAAAGGGGTGGAATGGAATGGAAGGGGAGTCTTCCTGACTAACCCCTTTTTTGTTGAACAAACACGTCCAAACTCAGGCCCACTATTTGTGTGGCTCCCTTGTTCCTTAAGACATTCCTACCACTACAGTGGGGTCCTAAGTAACTAACTGAATCCCATTGATTGGACAGGAGGGGAGAGGAAAAGGGGCGGCCAAATAACCCCTGCTCCATTTTTTTTCTTTCCTTCCACAGGAATACTGCTAGAGAACACAACAAGTCACAAAAGATCATTTTCCCCCACTGCCTGTACAGAGAAACATTGGCCCTCTACTAACTACTAGAACTTATTTCCCCCTCTCCACAATGGCCCCCTGCTCCCTACCCTCTGTGTCCCTTTAGGGCTGCCAGTACTGGGGGTGGAGGGGAGGGTGGGGGCATCCAATCTCCCAAAAGTTAGCCCCATTTCCGTTGTGCTTTTGTGCCCTGGTGGCCCTGCTCTAAAGGGCTCTGAGAGGTATTGTTGCAGATGGTCGGGTGGGCTGGGCTGAGGGAATGTGGCCACAGTGGCAGGCTAGTCCTAATGCTTCCTGGGAGTATTGTGCTGCGGCCTCCCTTTCCCCTTCCTCTCCTTTCAGGCCTCCAGAATTGGGTCCTCCTGATTAGGAGACTCAGCGTGGGTCAGAATTTCCAGAGCCGAGGTCCAGCTGCCCTGGACCAGACCTGGATCCATTCTAAGGAGCTGATCACTGTGTGTTCATCATTCAGGAGAATTAGAACAGCCGTAATATAACTCTCGACCAATCCAGCGCCATAACACAGCATAGTTTGGCCATAGTGATGTCTGCTTTAGATCAGAGGGGGGTTATGGAAGTTACATGGTGAGATGTCAAGCTCAGAATCTGGTATAAGATACGGTTAATGTGATGGGTGGTGTGACTACATTATGGAGCGATATGGCTAATGTCATAGCTGATGTGACTGTGATGTGTGTAACGGGCAGATGTAGCAGGATATAATGTGATAATGTACTATAAGAGAGATGTGATATGGGAAGCTGCAGACGAAAGGCAGAGAGAGACAGCCAGGCAGACAGCTTGACAGACAGCAGACAGATGTGGCTTCATCAGGGCCATTATGGGACGGGGGTGTTCCCATACAGTGGGAGCTGTCAGTGTACCGCTGTAAAAAATGACAGCCACTCGAGCCGGGACACGGAGAGACGGCTCTGAAAGCGTGTCATCTTTTCTTCCCTACTCGGCGATGTCTCGCTGGATAAAGGAACAGCAGAGAGAACAAAGGGAACAATGGAAAGAAAAGAAAGACTGGGGGTTGACATCTGAATTACATTTCTCAGAGCCGAAGAGAAGAAAAGTGGAGAAATAACTACCGCTTACATGTTTATTTTAACTTCAACTTTATTTGCCTGATGTTGAAAACTTGCAAAGCTCTGAGCAAGAACACTGGCTATCAAGGCATGTACGGACAAATAAACTGACATTTACATATTTTTTTTGCAGAGGGTAGAATTGACTTTACTGCCCTATACTCCATCTCACCTCACACTGCTGAGATCTGCCTAGACTTAATGACATACCAACTGTCTGGCAAAAATACTTATTTGGTAATTGTTTACTCCATGTGTAACTCTGTGTTGTCTGTTCACACTGCTATGCTTTATCTTGGCCAGGTCGCAGTTGCAAATGAGAACCTGTTCTCAACTAGCCTACCTGGTTAAATAAAGGTGAAATAAAAATAAAAAAATAAATTTAACAAGCCTCATAGTATGTGTGTGTGTTAGAGAGAGAGAACGAGAGCCTTTGTGGCTGACTTCCACTTTGCTTTGATTTCTCACAGTCCCAAAGATGTCAATCATAAGCATTCTCCCAGAATCAGAGCCGGTGCAATTCATTCCCACTCTCCTCCGTCTCTCTCTCCCTCCACTATTTGGTAGTCATTTTATATGCCAGCGTAGCGCATAATACACTGTTAATGGACAACTAATTCTCTACCATTAATTTGTCAACATGATTACTGGATCTGCTGCCGAAATCTGAAGGAGTCGGGGAGATTTTTAAATATACACACGGCATTAATGTGTTTTTATTCAGCTTTACATCAGGAAAAGTCTGAGATTTACATAAAGCTGGCATTGAGGTCTGTGACAGACGCCTTCTCGGATTTCTCCCACAAAAGGCCTCGGCGTTCCCTCGCTCTCTCGGCTAAAATAATACGAGACCTTTCAAGGGAGTCGAGATCACGAAATTAGATATATTGGACTTAGGGACATAGGGTGCCTATAGCTTGTCTATAGCTGTTGGACTGTTGAAGAGGGGATCAGAATCTGAATAATCAGCCCACACTGCTGTGACCAGAGAGAGGGTATAGATGAGAAGGTTGTGGGGTTGTGATCTGGTTCACCAGAGGTTGTAGAGGAAACCCAGAATGTGCCAGTTACAATGAGGCCCGATGTTGCACACTCCTGCTGCCCCACAACACAGGAAACCCACAGCCCTTCTGGCAGGAAGTCCTCCTGCTGTCTGAGCTACGGATAACACAGAGAGCCAGCATGTACCTCTTGGCTGCAGTACACAGCCTTGCGTGATGTATTTGTACAGTAGCCTGTCATCAAAGGCTGTTAGATTGTTTTTGTCAGTCATTGGACATTTCCTTATGAGCTGTTTGATGTGTGGGAGCAGACTGCTACTGGCTGCTGGGTCAAATGTAGGAGGTTTGTAGGAGCTAACCCCATCCCTTTATCCACCATTTTGTCTGGCCACGACAGCTTTTCAAGTTGTTAAACTCACTTGTTCCTGAGTTCATCAATTGTAAAATTGGTAATTTGCCATTTTCAAGGTTTTACTTTCATAGTCCTGTTTTTACATGGAAAACATGTTTGGTTTCTATATCTCATCAAATGTTTCAGGCTTAAGTTTAAATACAAATTCTGGATCTCCTGACATTAAAAATAACTGATTCACAGCACAACTATGTCAATTGTTTGATTGAGGTGCACTTTTCACATTTAGGTATTTTGGTTAAAAAAAAGTGAGTCTATGTCATCCAGGCATCATAACATTATTAGCTATTTATGCCTGCTTCAATAGTGTCTTAACAACGGTAACCCTATGTAAACCACTACCACATTAAATTAGGCTCTATAGTGCTGGATGTAAAATGACCAAATGTAAGCTAATAATCTTAATGTACACAAGGGCATGGGGACATGCAGCACTTTTAATCTGGTCAAGTTAATTGCCTGAAATGGCAAGGAAATGTAATGACAGCACGTAAAGAAACAGGAGAAACATAAAAGAACAGCACCTTTGTTTAGAAATAGTCCGGAACACTTGGTTGTACTCTGGTGGCTACGGGGGGAGTTCCACCAAGTGTTCCACCAAGTGTTCCACCAAGTGTTCCGGACTATTTCTAAACAAAGGTGCTGTTCTTTTATGTTTCATCTGGTTCAATCAATGCTGTCATTATATTTCCTTGCCATTACAGGTAATTACTTTGACCATAATAAAAGACGTCCCCCATTCCACGTCCCCCAGCCCTCTCTGGCTGGCCTGGTGCCTGGCCTGTCATTTTCAGAGTAGTCACGACACTGTCACGATTATAGCCAGCTCTAACGCCACTCTCTCACCCCCCCTCCCACCCCGCCCCTCCATTATACCACAGTGACTGGCCCCCGCCGCGCTCCATTACCAGCGCTCAGCCCAGTATGGTGCTACCATAACGCACAAGTGTGGTCATTAACTAAGAACACTCTCCTCTTTTCTCCTTTCCTCTCCTCCTCCTCCTCCTCTTCCTCTTCCACTGTATGCATTCCTGTGACCTAGCCATCTGATTCCACTGCTGTACTAGTCAACCTTCTTCCCTCAGTATCATTATCTCAGTCAATGACAGGTGAAACACATTTTACCTCTAAGATAATAGGCTTTTTCAAATGCATTCCAGACTACAATACAAAGGTAGGACAGTTGATGTCAGATTATAATTATGTAAATAATGTGGGTGAAAGAAAATAGGACGATATTGTCATTACGTGCATTGAAACCTAGAATTATAACAATGATGGCAATGGTAGCCTGAGCTGATGAGCATTAGAACACAATTATAAATATATACAGTATATAAATACCACAGTGTACATATATATGGTTCACAGAGTTCAAGTTACAGACATATCTCATCATCAACTGTGCAGAGGAGACTCTGCATCAGGCCTTGGTCGAATTGCAGCAAAGGAACCACTACTAAAGGACAACAATAATAAGAAGAGACTGGCTTAGGCCAAGAAACACGAGTAATGGACATTAGACCGGTGGAAATTTGTCCAGTGGTCTGGAGTCCAAATTGGAGATTTTTGGTTCCAACCGCTGTGAATTTGTGAGACGCGTTGTGGGTGAACGGATGATCTCCGCATGTGTATTTCCCACTGTGAAGAATGGAGGAGGAGGTGTAATGGTGTGGGGGTGCTTTGCTGGTGACACTGTCTGTGATTTATTTAGAATTCAAGGCGCACTTAAACAACATTGCTACCACAGCATTCTGCGGTGATAGTAAATACTTATTTTCCACCATAATTTGCAAATAAATTCATTAAAAATCCTACAATGTGATTTTCTGGATTCTTTTCTTCTAATTTTGTCTGTCATAGTTGAAGTGTACCTATGATGAAAATTACAGGCCTCTCATCTTTTTGAGTGGGAGAACTTGCACAATTGGTTGCTGACTAAATACTTTTTTGCCCCACTGTATATATGTAGACTCAGCAAAAGGTAGGCAATTAAGGTCACAGTTATGAAAACTTAGGACACTAAAGAGGCCTTTCTACTGACTCTGAAAAACACCAAAAGAAAGATACCCAGGGTCCCTGCTCATTTGCGTGTACGTGCCTTAGGCATGCTGCAAGGAGGCATGAGGACTGCAGATGTGGCCAGGGCAATAAATTGCAATGTCTGTACTGTGAGACGCCTAAGACAGCGCTACAGGGAGACAGGACGGACAGCTGATCGTCCTCGTAGTGGCAGACCATGTGTAACAACACCTGCACAGGATCGGTACATCCGAACATCACACCTGCGGGGCAGGTACAGGATGGCAACAACAACTGCCCGAGTTACAACAGGAATGCATAAACCCTCCATCAGTGGTCAGTCTGTCCTCAATAGGCTGGGAGAGGCTGGACTGAGCTCTTGAAGGCCTGTTGTAAGGCAGGTCCTCACCAGACATCACCGGCAACAGCGTCTCCAATGGGCACAAATCCACCGTCGCTTGACCACACAGAACTGGCAAAAAGTTCCCTTCACTGACGAGTTGCGGTTTTGTCTCACCAGGGGTGATGGTTGGATTCGTGTTTATCGTCAAAAGAATGAGCGTTACACCGAGGCCTGTACTCAGGAGTGGGATGGATTGGGAGGTGGAGGGTCCGTCATGGTCTGGGGCGGTGTGTCACAGCATCATCGGACTGAGCTTGTTGTCATTGCAGGCAATCTCAATGCTGTGCATTACAGGGAAGACATCCTCCTCCCTCATGTGGTACCATTCCTGCAGGCTCATCCTGACATGACCCTCCAGCATGACAATGCCACCAGCCATACTGCTCGTTTTGTGAGTGATTTCCTGCAAAACAGGAATGTCAGTATTCTGCCATGGCCAGCGAAGACCCCGGATCTCAATCCCATTGAGCACGTCTGGGACCTGTTGGACCGGAGGGTGAGGGCTAGGGCCGTTCCCCCCAGAAATGTCCGGGAACTTGTAGCTGCCTTGGTGCAAAAGTGGGGTAACATCTCACAGCAAGAACTGGCAAATCTGGTGCAGTCCATGAGGAGGAGATGCACTGCAGTAGTTAATGCAGCTGGTGGCCACACCAGATACTGACTGTTACTTTTGATTTTGACCCTCCTTTTGTTCAGGGACACATTATTCCATTTCTGTTAGTCACATGTCTGTGGAACTTGTTCAGTTTATGTCTCAGTTGTTGAATCCTGTTATGTTCATACAAATATTTACACATGTTAAGTTTGCTGAAAATAAACACAGTTGACAGTGAGAAGACGTTTCTTTTTTTGCTGAGTTTATATATAGCCGTGCTGGAAGTCTCTTCTCTGACACTGCTAAGAGCTTGAATAGGGCTGTCGAATAGGCAGATATGTGTTTCCTGTTGTCAATGGCAATGGTGTTATCAATTAGTGCAGCTGTGGGAGCTCAATTAACAGCATCAAACAGCTAATTAATAGAGCTGTGTGAGTTAGACCGCAGAGCAGCACACCCGTATCTATGGCGAGAGTTTACCCTGCAGAAATGCCTGTCTATACAATATGTCTATAGAACCTGTTTTAGACCCTCAGAATCATGCCAATGCTGCAGGTCCCACATATTTTGAACTCACTCACCCATCAAGCCAACAATGACTACAGCCTTGTAGACACTCAGGAAAATTCTAGCATGCCAATACTACATACTAGAAGACTAACTATTCTACCGATTGCACTCAGATTCACGACAATAAGCCAGCAGCACCGCAGCACAGAAACCTGAATGACTGAATCTAAAACCATTGGCTAAAGTGGTAGCTGGATGCTCTTAGTGAGTCAGACTCGTACTACCAGTTAAAACACACTCAAAGTCATTGACTCAAATAGAGTAGGGGAAAGGAATCAGACAAAGGTTAATTGCAGAGCAGTTCTAGTACATGTGGCTACATATGGGGGGTGTGTCAGTATGTATGTTACCCAACCTCTACAGTCTAAGCTATGCTTTTATTATCAAGTGAGTCAATGCCTTTTGTACAGCAGATTGAAAGACTATAATCTAATGTACATTGGGCTCGGGTATTGGTATTTGTCCAAGAGAGTAGAGAAGTAATACTAGGAGATTTAACATTGTGTGCGTGGCAGGCTAAGGGTCGATCGTGGAACACACTGCAGCCTTGTTGACCTTCAGAGAAAGGGAACGACCCTCTTGATGTTCAGCAGGCCACTTGTCACAGGAAGAGGCTCGTTGACCAATCCTAATGGCCTAAAGGGTTGTGAACATCGGAGAGGGTTTGTACCGTTGCCCTGGTGACTGCAGCCCAGCCGAGATTAGAGGACCTGAAGGCACCAGTTCCTGCAAGGCTTCCAGACAATAAAACCTGTTGACTGACTGCCTATGTGTGTATCTGTCTGTGTGTGACCAAGGCCAGAACAGACCCAGCTGACATGCAGGTGTAGACTGGGCTCATCCAACTGATGATCTGCCTCCTCAGCTACCACATAAGCAAACACTGTCATATAGAGGACTATAACAGTTACAGGAAACAAGTGCTTCTCAATGAGAGCCGGTAATTTTCCCTGCATACGTCCCCAAAACTAATCAGTGAAGCTGAGTGTCTACGTCAACATTACAAGGCCCCAATTAAGAGCAATAAGCCATTTGTACAATAACTGCCTCTCCTTTCCCAGCACGGCACTCTGCCCAGAGGCTTAACGTCATATCCAGGTGGATGGAACAGAGTTCATCCTGAATGATAAAGAGGCTTGTTTAAAGGCAACAATCTTCCTGTAGAATGTTGGCCTCTTTTCAAAAACTGTAGTGTGTGTGTGTGTGTGTGTGTTGGACCTTTAAATCCTATATTTTCTTATATTTTTTGCTGTCTGGCATTTTGTCTATAAGTCTAGAGTTGAATATGCCATGACCTATATGCCTTTTTATTATGTATTATATTTTTCAGAGAGGAGAGGTCAATTCTCCCAATTCACCAGCTCCCTAGCCTTTTAGTGTTGGATTTATGTTACCTTAACACCATAGCTATGAGTTTCATTATGATTTGAATGGGCTGAAATTGTCTCGTCTGCCCGACATTGTTGAAATCCAACGATGAGGAAATCTCATTGCCTGGCCCAGATTCTGTCAGTGCCTAATTAAAGATACTCCTGAAATATCAATGTCCTGCATAAGGGAACACAATACACCCAGAAATGTGGCCAGCAGTTAGGTCTATAGTCCCATAAATGTACAAAAATGAAGAGGTATTTCCTCCCACTGTGCATGTGTTATTTTAGCCAAATACTGTGTGTCATTCAAATGAGGTGCAGCTCTCATATAAATACTAGTTTTCTGGATATAAGCGACCTTTTTCGTTATTCTGTGTATCTGCTGTATATGATTTCATATCTAAAGTGCTGTTTGTTGAGTCGACCTCCAGACCAAGAGGCTGATCTGATCTGATATGTGTAGAATCACATTTGGTTTAATTAGGCTACTGTATGAGTTCCATTGCCTCCACTCCAGATCATTAATATAGCATTGTTCATATCATGAATTCATAGGTGAACACAACTAAGTTCTGGAACTGAAGTCTCGCTACTTTCTGTCACGGAGCTTCATGGTGAGGTATCTATAGAGTTTAGACACTTGGACCATTCTATCCCTATGTGGACGTTGAGGTGTCTTCCCCAAGGCCTAGCTGATATGGAGAGCACAACATCTCCATGGTCCTCCTATGGTATGAGTAAGAGTATATGCCACAATCTCACCTAGAGGGAGATACAGCCCTTGTTTTGTAACACACGGTCTCATCTAAGTTAAGTGCAACCCATAGCCGATACAATTTCCTTATAAGAACAGCCATGGTTCAACATGGCACCATTGAAAATGTAGACGTCACATTTCTGCTTCGTCTGTATGTAATGGAAAAAGTAATATTGGCCCTCAAGGACAGGAGCAGGTGTTCATGGGGAATCGTTCCCACTTCTGCCCCTGACAGACTCAATGGCTTTTAAAATGTAAAATGCTTTCAGGGACTTTTCAGCATTCCACTTCACCAGCACAGAAAAAAACATTTTAGGAAGTGCAGAAAAGCAAGAAAAGGAATCCACTTCTAATTAAAGTGGATGATTAAAATACTGGAATCAACTTTAGGGGGAAGAAGGAAAGGGCTTAGAGGCTTTTCCACATCAACAACAACTGGGGGGAGTGCAGGGGGAAATGTTGGGGAAAAGGGGGCGAGCAAGTGACTTGGACACACACAAACACAAGAACACACGCGCTCAC
This sequence comes from Oncorhynchus gorbuscha, assembly GCF_021184085.1. Classification (NCBI taxonomy): domain Eukaryota; kingdom Metazoa; phylum Chordata; class Actinopteri; order Salmoniformes; family Salmonidae; genus Oncorhynchus; species Oncorhynchus gorbuscha. Next base: position 68,757,057 of record NC_060179.1, on the reverse strand, counting down.
ACACCTAGGTTATAAGTGTCCCACGCAGCCCAGCAGATTTCATTTACTGTAGAAAGTAGGTTATTATATACATTTTATCTCTGTCTGTTCCATTTTACAGCTAAAAGCAGGTGTCACAATGTCAAGCCACTGGCTCATACAGGAGTCCATATCAGAGTGATGTAAGGGCTGGGGTGGGGGCTAGAGGGTAGGTGGTTCAGAAGCTCACCTGGCACATAGTGTCTGGGCAAAGGGGGGGGGGGGGGGGGGGGCACGCACTGACCTGGTAGTGCCATTCACAGGAGCACTCGCAACCTGCTCCCCTCCCATGTGACCCCTGAACACTGACTATATCAACACTGAGCTCTCAGTGACATGGCATCATCTGTGTGTGTGTGTGTTGTGTGTGTGTAGATACTTGGAAATATAACTGAGGCAGGTTTACTGCCAGCTGTCCTTTGTTCTTTGAAATGGACGAAGTTTAAAAAAGTAAAATCAGAAAATGTATTCTATATACTAATTTCTTTCCATCTGACCTTGGCAGATGCCACTCTCACTCCTAAACTCTGCTTAACACATGCAGTGCGCACACAGACGTGTCCTCAGAGCATGTGCAGACCAGCTGGCTGGAGTGTTTACAGACAATCTCTGTTACCCCACTTGCTTCAAGATGTCCAGCATTGTTCCTGTACCCAAGAAAGTGACGGTAACTGAGCTAAATTATTATCGCCCCGTAGGACTCACTTCTGTCATCATGAAGTGCTCGACACCCTAGACCCACTACCATTCGCATACCGCCCCAACAGATCCACGGACGACGCAATCACCAGTAGACTGGGGGTACAAAATATTAAGAACACCTTCCTAATATTGTGTTGCACCCCCTTTTGCCCTCAGAACAGTCTCAATTCGTCAGGGCATGGACTCTTAAAGGTGTCGAAAGCGTTCCACAGGGATGCTGGCCCATGTTGACTTCGAAACCTCACACAGTTGTGTCAAATTGGCTGGATGTCCTTTGGATGGTGGACCTTTCTTGATACACACGGGAAACTGTTGAACTTGAAAAACTCAGCAGCATTCCAGTTTCTGACACACTTAAACAGGTGCGCCTGGCACCTACTACCATACACCTTTCAAAGGCACTTAAATATTTTGTCTTGCCCATTCACCCTCTGAATGGCACATACACACAATCCATTTCTCAATTACCTCAAGGTTTAAAATATCCTTCTTTAACCTGTCTCCTCCCCTACATCTACACTGATTGAAGTGGATTTAACAGGTGACATCAATAAGGGATCACACCTGGATTCACTTGGTCAGTCTATGTCATGGAAAGAGCAGGTGTTCCTAATGTTTTGTACACTCAGTACTGGGTCAGACCCCCTTTACCTCCAGAACAGTCTGAAGTCTTCGGGACAAGGTTTCGGAAACGTTGAACAGGGATGTTGGTCCAGCTAACGCGATGGCAGGGCGCAGTTGCTGCAGAATAGAAGGCGGTACATTCATGCTGCAAACAGCCAGTTCCATATCATCCCAAAGATGCTCTATTGCAGTTGTTCCCAAACTTTTATAGTCCTGTACCCCTTCAAAACATTTAACTTCCAGCTGCGTACCCCCACTAGCACCAGGGTCAGCACACTCTCAAATGTTGTTTTTTGCCATCACTGTAAGCCTGCCACACAAACACTATACAATACATTTATTAAACATAAGAATGAGTGTGAGTTTTTGTCACAACCCGGCTCGTGGGAAGTGACAAAGAGCTCTTATAGGACCAGGGCACAATTAATAATATTATAATAATCAATCATTTATCTCTTTATTTAGTCATCTTACATATAAAACTTTATTTGTTCATCGAAAATTGTGAATAACTCACCACAGGTTCATGAGAAGGGTGGGCTTGAAAGGATGCACATACTGTGTTAGGTTGTATTGGAGAGTCTCAGTCTTAAAACATTTTCCACACACAGTCTGTGCCTGTATTTAGTTTTCATGCTAGTGAGGGCCAAGAACCCACTCTCACATAGGTACGTGGTTTCAAAGGGCATCAGTGTCTTAACAGCTCGGTTTGCCAAGGCAGGACACTCTGAGCGCAGCGCAATCCAGAAATCTGTCAGTGGCTTCTGATTAAATTACATTTCGATGAGGCTCTCATTCAGATATCAGTAAGTGGACTGGAGGCAGGGCATGGAGGAAGGTCCTTGTTAATGAAGACAGAGAAGAGCTCCAACTTCTTAAATCATAGCCTCAACATTGTCCCGCACATTGAATATAGTTCCAGATAGGCCAGTCATGTGAGAAACTCGTCATCATGCAAACAGTCAGACAAGTGAAAATTATGGTCAGTAAAGAAAACTCTATTCAAAAAAACATGACAATACTTTGCCCCTTGATCACCAGCGCACTTCTGTATGTTGTAAAAGTGTTAAATGGTCGCTGCCCATATCATTGCATAGTGCAGAAAATACACAAGAGTTAAGGGGCCTTGCTTTAACAAAGTTAACCATTTTCACTGTAGTGTCCAAAACGTCTTTCAAGCTGTCAGGCATTCCCTTGGCCTCTCGGTGGATGCTGCAGTGTAACCAAGTGGCATCAGGAGCAACTGCTTGCATGAGCGTTACCACTCCATTATGTCTCCCGGTCATGGCTTTTGTGCCATCAGTACCGATACCAACACATCTTGACCAACAAAGTTCATTTGATGTCACAAAGCTGTCCTTTACTTTAAAAATATCCTCTCATTTCCTGGTTTCCAGAAGAGGATGTCTTCCTTAATTGACCCTCCATAAACGTAACTGACATATACTAGGAGCTGTGCCAGGCCTGCCACATCTGTTGACTCATCCAGCTGTAGTGCATATAATTCACTGGGTTGTATGCAAAGCAATAATTGTTTCAAAACATCTCCTGCCATGTCACTGATGCATCGTGAAAGTGTTGTTTGATGAAGACATTGTCTGTATAGTTTTTTTGGCCTTTTCCCCAAGCATTGTCCCAGCCATATCTCTTGCCTGTCCTAGCCACTTGGTAGCTCACCATATAAAACACCTCTAGCCCCTTCTTATTAATGGTATCTGTTGCTTTTATACATGTCTTACTACTTGAAAGTCGTCAGAATTTTCACCTCTCCCTCAACGTGATCAAGACAAAGGAGATGATTGTGGACCATAGGAAAAGGAGGACTGAGCACGCCCGCATTCTCATCAATGGGGCTGTAGTGGAGCAGGTTGAGAGCTTCAAGTTCCTTGGCGTCCACATCACCAAAAAAAGGAACATGATCCAAGCACACCAAGACCTTCCTGAAGAGGGCACTACAAAACCTATTCCCCATCAGGAGAATGAAAAGATTTGACATGGGTTCTCAGATCCTCAAAAGGTTTTACAGCTGCACCATTGAGAGCATCCTGACGGATTGATCACTGCCTGTTATGGCAACTGTTCTGCCTCCGACCGCAAGGCACTACAGAGGGTAGTGCGTACGGCCCAGTACATCACTCGGGCCAAGCTTCCTGCCATCCAGGACCTCTATACCAGGCGGTGTCAGAGGAAGGTCCTACAAATTTTCAAAGACTCCAGCCACCCTAGTCATAGACTATTCTCTCTCGGCAAGCAGTACCGGAGCGCCAAGTCTAGGTCCAATAGGCTTTTAAACAGCTTCTACCCCCAAGCCATAAGACTCCTGAACATCTTGTCAAATGGCTACCCAGACTATTTGCATTAACCCCCACCCTCTTCTACTACTCTGTTATCTATGCATAGTCACTTTAATAACTCTACCTACATGTACATATTACCTCAATTACCTCGACACCAGTGCCCCCGCACATTGATTCTGTACCGGTACCCCCTGTATATAGCCCTGCTGTTGTTATTTACTGCTGCTATTTAGTTATTTTTTATTCTTATCTCTTACTTTTTTTGTGTATTTTCTTAAAACTGCATGGTTGGTTAAGGGCTTGTATGTAAGCATTTCACTGTTGTATTCAGCGCATGTGACAAATGCAATTTGAACTACTGTCTTTCTCTTTCTTTGTGTCAACCACATTGTATGCACTTCAGTGCTATCTAGCTGTAGCTTATGCTTTCACTACTAGATTCATTCTCTGACTGGGTGGATAACATGTCAGTTTAGCTGCAAGAGCTCTGATAGGTTGGAGGACATCCTCTGGTAGTTGTCATAATTACTGTGTAAGTCTATGGAAGGTGGTGAGAACCATGAGCCTCCTAGGTTTTGTGTTAAAGTCAATGTACCCAGAGGAGGACAGAAACTAGCTGTCCTTCGGCTACACCAAGATGCTACCCGACAGAGTGCTGTTGAGGCTACTGTAGAACTTCATTTTTATCAATTATTTGGTGATGTGAATATATTTAATATAGTTTCATATAAAAAGGTAAACTTTTTTAGTGTTTGACTATTTATTTTTCTTCTGAAATTCACTGAGGATGGTCACCCCATTCCTTCTCTGAGGAGCCTCCAATGATATATTGCGGACTCTGACATTGCTCGTTCTGATATATCTTAATGTATTTATAATTTTGGGGGGGGATTATGTGTGTATTGTTTCGTATTGCTAGGTATTACTGCACTGTTGGAGCTAGAAACGCAAGCATTTCACTGCACCTGCAAATCTGTGAACGCGACCAATAAACTTTAATTTGACAGGCCTAAACAGATGCCTATCTCGATGTCCTTAACAGAGCTCTCTCTCCCACCCTCCTGCATCTTGACATAGCACACTGAGCCTAATCACACATAATTGGGTGGGAGGGGCAGGGGGCCGTCCCAGGCTTTGTGTGCAAAGGGCAAGTGGTCAAGTTAATGGGGCCCTTGTGTTGAGCAGGGAGCTCTCCCAGTCTCTCTCTGTCTCTCTCTCTCTCTCTGCTCCTCTCTCTCTCATTCCCTCTCTCAATCTCTATGGCAGAGCGTGGGGAGGAGAGAACAGTCCTGTTCAAAATATCAAAAGAGAGATCGAGGGGGGGCTCGCTTGCCCCTCCCCTGTATTCCCCCTACCCCTGCAGCCCAGCACCGGCCTGACCAGCACAGCCCTCAGGATTAGCTGTTCTATGCTGCCTTCCCTTTCTCCCTCCCCTCTCTCTATTATTTTTGTGGAGGAGTAGTCTGGAGAAGGGCTGTGGCCTGCACTGAAAACAGCACCCTGTCTGGGAGCGGCTTAGAGAGCAGGGACCACTGTCTGATAAAACCAAGAAGGATGACGACGATCTGCAGAGAATGTTATTGTATGAGTTGAGTATCATTTCAACTGATCCAAGCATCTGAAAGGAGGGAATTATACAGAGGCCCATAATAGGAGATCAAGATGAAACGTGTTGAAATCAAGTCAACCACATTTGATAAAATAATACAATTTTGACATGTTCTTTTGTATTTATTAGGATCCCCATGAACTCTTCCTGGGGTCCAAAAAGGGTTCAAACTTTTATATCACAACTATGACAATGTTATTTTCGGAGGGTATTATTATTAAAACAGAACAGAACATTAGTTCTAAAAGTAGAGGACTGTAATGTATAGCAGTATGTTTTTAGTGGACAGTTATTAAAACCACCTGAGACTCTAATAAAACAATCAATCCATGTCTAATACAATTGTGGTTAGAGTACAGGTTGGTGGATGTAAAGAGCACAGCGTCGGTAGACCAGAGTCAGCTGAAGACCATAATGCTGAGTGGTGGGTAAAAATAATACTTGATGTTTGCGTTTTATGGACAAACGTCAAATATAGCAGTGAGTTTGTGGAATCATGTTGTTCATGTTAATCTCACAGTAACACAGTTTCAGCTGGAGACAGTGTAGAAGGTCTTGGCTTATAGAGCTGAGCGCATTGAGCAAGAGACCAGGTGTGAGTTTCTTAAAAGCTTCGCAGCATTAAGATCTCCGAAAATCCATTGGAGGCAATTGGAAGCTTTGTAGGCAATGGTCTACAGATCTGGGTCCTATGAAGCTTTTGGGAAACTCAACCTCAGAGAGGTATTGGCTGAGAAGCACTTTTCACAGTGAACCACATATCGCCATTCAACTCTGTGGAACCCTGCCATGGAACCTTTGGTTTAAGACACTTCTGCAGAGCATAGATGACAAATCAGAAGAACATTTTCAGTTTGATGTGCACTCAGAAACACTTGTTCGGATGGGTACTGGGCATGGATCGAAGTGACCTGAACCCTGTTGATTAATAAATGAAAAGTTCATCATAGACTTTTAGTGAAAGATACTGTCCGGTATGCCCATATACATAAACGTTGTTTGCATACTACTTGGTTAGCGCATCAGAACATTATCTACTGATTCTATATGTATGCTTCAGCCCTCTCAGTGCTGACAGTTCATTGAGGCTGCGAGGGAAACCGGAAATCTCCAACATTCGGTTTTGCACATCGCACATTGTTGTATTGCACAGTAACAAGGTCGCAAGTGATCAGAGACCGATTCAGCCACACACAACATCTCGTCATCACAACACACACACACTCTTCAAAGCGTTGCCACAAAACTTCCAAAAGTCAAGAAAAAACTATTCTGTAATGTTATGTAATAGTAATACTGAACTCACAACAGTGCGAGTGGAGTTAATACAAGAAATATATACTGGAAACAAATCAAACAATTCATCCCCAAGCTTGTATCTCATCAACCGCGACCCCTATGTGAGCCAGGGACACAGTGGCATAAGTACTGGTTGTGCAGGACTGCCAGGAATCTAGACGGCCTAACGCTAACCCTGGGAGTCTGATTGGCAAGAGGCTGGGCAGCGAGGGGAGGATGGTGAGCCGGGTCTCAGAGGAGATGAAGATGGGTGGGACTGGCTCCTCGGGTCAGGGTGATGAGGAGAGGGTAGTGGATGTTGTCATCATATGCCTCCTTCCCTCCAATCTGCATCTGAAACACACACGTAATCATTAGTCCAAACTGTCGGAAACAGTTGTGTTTTGCAAGGAAAACTAGAGTTTCTATTGGAAAGAATTCTGGTAGATCTCGTCCCTGTCCGTTTTGTTCCGTTTGGTTCCTAGTGAATACACCACAAGAGTTTCAGGTTAGGATGAGGTCAGAGGGGGTGGAAGAAGTTTTCTGCTTCAGATGATACTATCTGGCCCAGATACTACCAGCTGACTTCTCTTAAACAGTGGATCAGTCTAGTGACTCTCTCCCAGGTACTTATCTCACACTTCTCTCAGTTACAAAGGGACTGAGTGCAACATGTACAGTATGCCCCCTAGGATACTGCCTCTCCATGTCCACAATGAGCTACACAATAAGCTACAGTCTCTCTATGGGCTAAGTCCCAGTGGTGACCAGTGCCCACCTCGGCTGACTTGGCACTGAGGGTCTAGGAGCCGGGCTCTTTCCCAGCCAATCAGATCGCTGATTGGTGTCTGCACCACGCCAGGACTTAGGAAAGTGAGTTTTGTACAAAATGTGAAATCCGTTTATATAAATCAACTCCCTCACAAACAGAAACCCCAGTCGACAGATTCAGAGAATAAGAGAAATTGAAAAAAAGAAGTGGCTTCTGATAGACTAATTTATGACATCTTTGTTACTTTTACTACTTGTATATAATGCATGTCTCATTAAAGGAAGTAGTGGTGTTCGTGATAGCGCCAAGGCCCAAAACTGTATATCACAGACACAGATGCATCGCAGACAGTACTCCTCCTCCAGATCTCCCAGCCCTCCTCTCACCTGGGACCCAGTGGTACCAACCAACAGTTTCCCTCCCTGCCTGGCTCCTTCTCTACTCCTAAAACAACCAGCTACTTTCAGCGGACATATCCCCTCTCTCCCTCTCAGTCTCAGTCTCCCTCTCCTGGCTTTTGAGAGGACAGATAAGACCCCCCCCCTCCCCGTGTCCTTGATGTGCGTTATCTCTCTGCACACCCCTCCACGTAACCGGCCGGTGGTTGAACCCGTGACCCGCCTGTATGCGGGGAAGGCCAGCCTCCCAACACTAAGCCCAAATGCAAAGGACGGACGGCCGCATTCACATTCAAATCTGGCCTGGAAGGGGGATGGTGGGGTTGGTGTGGCTGGGGGTCGGGGGGGAGGAAAAACCCTGGCGAGCTCGCAGAGGTGAAAAGTTTAACAAGCAAAGCTGTTCCTCCTGATCACAGACTGCTAATCAGCTTCATGGGTGGCTGGATAAATCGGGACTTACGTTTTAATCGCGCCAATGCCAAGATGCAAGTCATTTATTTCATTGCCACTTTCGCCCTGCTTTTTTCTCCCTCCGTCCTTGTCTATCCCTCCCTCATTCCTCCCTTAGCTTTTCGCAGAGACAGAGAGCGAGAGACGGAGAGAAATGGGGAGGAGAAGGCGCTCCTGGGAGAGAGGAGGATGAACCGGACATCTGGGGTCTCTCGTGGGATTGGGTAACGGAGAGTGAAGGATGGGGTGGATAGAGAGAAAGAGGAAGGAGACGTGTGGGTGGGGTGGGGTTGTTCGCTTATAGGCAGCTGGGAGAGAGGGAGAGAGAGGAAAAGAGGGATATGGACACAGAGGGGTTAACACGTGGGGGGCAAAATTTAAATTCATGACTCTCTTCACAACCATTTGAGTAACAAGATTAAGACGGCGGGCAGAAAATAGATCACATTATCAGGCCCCTTACAGTCCCTCCAGCTGGTCGCGCTCTATTCCAGAACAGTGGGGATAAGAGGATAACACGCAGCCCTGCTAAAAAGAAGCCGTCTCCCTGCTCCACACTGGTGAGACCGGCTCATCCTGGAGAGACAAGGGAAGGCCTGCTGCAGGGGGGCGGGTGTGTGTGGGTGTGCATGCACAAGGGGGGCTTGCAGATTTGAGGGTCTTTGGGGTCTTAGAGAACGGTTCTTAAAGAATTTTAACAGCAACACTCATACGCACACATTTCCCACCACTAACACCCATATCTTACGTCCACAACATTCACCTCCGTAAAACTCTGCCACACAGCTCAGTGCATTTTCTATAAACTCAGGTCTGAGAGTGGAGTGTTTGGCAGAGTTTCAGACTGCATATATTTTGGTCTTGGTATTAGTGTATAGTGATTTGAGGGACCATCCCATTTCTTAGTGCATCATATTAGACCACCTGATCGGACTTGACATCGTAGCAGATTGGAAGCAAGTGTTCAAAAATCAGATCAAATGTTACTTGTCACATGCGCCGAATACGATGCAGAGTTAAACAATTGTAATAAAATAACTAACACAATAAAATACACTAGAATGGGCTTTATACAGAGAGTACCAGATCAATGTGCAGGGTATGAGTTTTTTGAGGTAAATATGTACATAAAGGCAGGGTAAAGTAGCTAGGCATCAGGATAGATAATAATAAGGTACTTAAGGTAGATATGTACATGAAGGCAGGGTAAAGTGGCTAGGCATCAGGATAGATAATAATAAGGTACTTAAGGTAGATATGTACATGAAGGCAGGGTAAAGTGACTAGGCATCAGGATAGATAATAATAAGGTATTTAAGGTAGATATGTACATAAAGGCAGGAAAGTGAGATAATAATAATAATAAGGTATTTAAGGTAGATATGTACATGAAGGCAGGGTAAAGTGACTAGGCATCAGGATAGATAATAATAAGGTATTTAAGGTAGATATGTACATGAAGGCAGGGTAAAGTGACTAGGCATCAGGATAGATAATAATAAGGTATTTAAGGTAGATAACATGAAGGCAGGGTAAAGTGACTATTTAATAATAAGGTATTTGAGGTAGATATGTACATAAAGGCAGGGTAAAGTGACTAGGCATCAGGATATATAATAATAAGGTATTTAAGGTAGATATGTACAGTGCCGTGCGAAAGTATTCGGCCCCCTTGAACTTTGCGAACTTTTGCCACATTTCAGGCTTCAAACAAAGATATAAAACTATTTTTTTTGTGAAGAATCAACAACAAGTGGGACACAATCATGAAGTGGAATGGCATTTATTGGATATTTCAAATTTTTTTAACAAATCAAAAACTGAAAAATTGGGCGTGCAAAATTATTCAGCCCCTTTACTTTCAGTGCAGCAAACTCTCTCCAGAAGTTCAGTGAGGATCTCTGAATGATCCAATGTTGACCTAAATGACAAATGATGATAAATCCAATCCACCTGTGTGTAATCAAGTCTCCATATAAATGCACCTGCACTGTGATAGTCTCAGAGGTCCGTTAAAAGTGCAGAGAGCATCATGAAGAACAAGGAACACACCAGGCAGGTCCGAGATACTGTTGTGAAGAAGTTTAAAGCCGGATTTGGATACAAAAAGATTTCCCAAGCGTTAAACATCCCAAGGAGCACTGTGCAAGCGATAATATTGAAATGGAAGGAGTATCAGACCACTGCAAATCTACCAAGACCTGGCCGTCCCTCTAAACTTTCAGCTCATACAAGGAGAAGACTGATCAGAGATGCAGCCAAGAGACCCATGATCACTCTGGATGAACTGCAGAGATCTACAGCTGAGGTGGGAGACTCTGTCCATCGGACAACAATCAGTCGTATATTGCACAAATCTGGCCTTTATGGAAGAGTGGCAAGAAGAAAGCCATTTCTTAAAGATATCCATAAAAAGTGTTGTTTAAAGTTTCCCACAAGCCACCTGGGAGACACACCGAACATGTGGAAGAAGGTGCTCTGGTCAGATGAAACCAAAATTGAACTTTTTGGCAACAATGCAAAACGTTATGTTTGGCGTAAAAGCAACACAGCCCATCACCCTGAACACACCATCCCCACTGTCAAACATGGTGGTGGCAGAACATCATGGTTTGGGCCTGCTTTTCTTCAGCAGGGACAGGGAAGATGGTTAAAATTGATGGGAAGATGGATGGAGCCAAATACAGGACCATTCTGGAAGATAACCTGATGGAGTCTGCAAAAGACCTGAGACTGGGATGGAGATTTGTCTTCCAACAAGACAATGATCCAAAACATAAAGCAAAATCTACAATGGAATGGTTCAAAAATAAACATATCCAGGTGTTAGAATGGCCAAGTCAAAGTCCAGACCTGAATGCAATCGAGAATCTGTTGAAAGAACTGAAAACTGCTGTTCACAAATGCTCTCCATCCAACCTCACTGAGCTCGAGCTGTTTTGCAAGGAGGAATGGGAAAACATTTCAGTCTCTCGATGTGCAAAACTGATAGAGACATACCCCAAGCGAATTACAGCTGTAATCGCAGCAAAAGGTGGCGCTACAAAGTATTAACTTAAGGGGGCTGAATAATTTTGCACGCCCAATTTTTCAGTTTTTGATTTGTTAAAAAACTTTGAAATATCCAATAAATGTCGTTCCACTTCATGATTGTGTCCCACGTGTTGTTGATTCTTCACAAAAAAATACAGTTTTATATCTTTATGTTTGAAGCCTGAAATGTGGCAAAAGGTCGCAAAGTTCAAGGGGGCCGAATACTTTATTTTCAGCCTCCTGAGGGAGAAGAAGAGCTGTCGTGTCCTTTTCTTGACTATGTGGGTGGGTGTGGACCACGTTAAGTCATTGGTGATGTGGAAGCCAAGGAACGTGAAGCTCTCGACCTGCTCCACTACAAGGAACGTGAAGCTCTCGACCTGCTCCACTACAAGGAACGTGAAGCTCTCGACCTGCTCCACTACAAGGAACGTGAATCTCTCGACCTGCTCCACTACAAGGAACGTGAATCTCTCGACCTGCTCCACTACAAGGAACGTGAATCTCTCGACCTGCTCCACTACAAGGAACGTGAAGCTCTCGACCTGCTCCACTACAAGGAACGTGAAGCTCTCGACCTGCTCCACTACAAGGAACGTGAAGCTCTCGACCTGCTCCACTACTAGGAACGTGAAGCTCTCGACCTGCTCCACTACAAGGAACGTGAAGCTCTCGACCTGCTCCACTACAAGGAACGTGAAGCTCTCGACCTGCTCCACTACAAGGAACGTGAATCTCTCGACCTGCTCCACTACAAGGAACGTGAATCTCTCGACCTGCTCCACTACAAGGAACGTGAATCTCTCGACCTGCTCCACTACAAGGAACGTGAATCTCTCGACCTGCTCCACTACAAGGAACGTGAATCTCTCGACCTGCTCCACTACAAGGAACGTGAATCTCTCGACCTGCTCCACTACAAGGAACGTGAATCTCTCGACCTGCTCCACTACAAGGAACGTGAAGCTCTCGACCTGCTCCACTACAAGGAACGTGAAGCTCTCGACCTGCTCCACTACAAGGAACGTGAAGCTCTCGACCTGCTCCACTACAAGGAACGTGAAGCTCTCGACCTGCTCCACTACAAGGAACGTGAAGCTCTCGACCTGCTCCACTACAAGGAACGTGAAGCTCTCGACCTGCTCCACTACAAGGAACGTGAAGCTCTCGACCTGCTCCACTACAAGGAACGTGAAGCTCTCGACCTGCTCCACTACAAGGAACGTGAATCTCTCGACCTTCTCCACTACAAGGAACGTGAATCTCTCGACCTGCTCCACTACAAGGAACGTGAATCTCTCGACCTGCTCCACTACAAGGAACGTGAATCTCTCGACCTGCTCCACTACAAGAACGTGAATCTCTCGACCTTCTCCACTACAAGGAACGTGAATCTCTCGACCTGCTCCACTACAAGGAACGTGAATCTCTCGACCTGCTCCACTACAAGGAACGTGAATCTCTCGACCTGCTCCACTACAAGGAACGTGAAGCTCTCGACCTGCTCCACTACAAGGAACGTGAAGCTCTCGACCTGCTCCACTACAAGGAACGTGAAGCTCTCTACCTGCTCCACTACAAGGAACGTGAAGCTCTCTACCTGCTCCACTACAAGGAACGTGAAGCTCTCGACCTGCTCCACTACAAGGAACGTGAAGCTCTCGACCTGCTCCACTACAAGGAACGTGAAGCTCTCGACCTGCTCCACTACAAGGAACGTGAAGCTCTCGACCTGCTCCACTACAAGGAACGTGAAGCTCTCGACCTGCTCCACTACAAGGAACGTGAAGCTCTCGACCTGCTCCACTACAAGGAACGTGAAGCTCTCGACCTGCTCCACTACAAGGAACGTGAATCTCTCGACCTGCTCCACTACAAGGAACGTGAATCTCTCGACCTTCTCCACTACAAGGAACGTGAATCTCTCGACCTGCTCCACTACAAGGAACGTGAATCTCTCGACCTGCTCCACTACAAGGAACGTGAAGCTCTCGACCTGCTCCACTACAAGGAACGTGAAGCTCTCGACCTGCTCCACTACAAGGAACGTGAAGCTCTCGACCTGCTCCACTACAAGGAACGTGAAGCTCTCGACCTGCTCCACTACAAGGAACGTGAAGCTCTCGACCTGCTCCACTACAAGGAACGTGAAGCTCTCGACCTGCTCCACTACAAGGAACGTGAAGCTCTCGACCTACTCCACTACAGCCCCGTCGCTGCTCTCCCCTTTTCTCCTATAGTCGACAACAGCTCCTTGCTCTTACTAACTTTGAGGGAGAGGTTGTTGTCCAGGCACCACAATGCTAAGTCTCTGACCACCTCTTTCCTGTAGGCTGTGTATCTTATGGTGTTTGTGTGTGCATGTGTGTGTTGAAGTCATCTGCTGGGTGTGATAGAAGTCTTAGTGGTGTGTGTGGTGTGTGTCCTGCGTGCACATATATCAGCTGACACACAGGGGGCAGAATGTTCATCAGAAGATAAGCAAAGGAGAATTAATCACTTTCTGATATGATGAGGCCACTTCAGCCTGCCGCTATATCCACACACAGCAGCTGACCCTGTGTGTGTGTGCATTGGCCTTATGATGCACGCACACACACGCACACATGCACGCACACACAGACAGACAGAGAAACACACACACCTCTGTGTAATTGCACAAAGACCATGGGAGTGGGACACTTGACTCAGCTATCCCGCCCCCTCTGGTCTCCCATCATTATCTACACAGAGACACCGTAGGTGGTCCGGCTCCAACAAAGACCCCAGCAGACTTCAGGTACATCAAGGGCACAATGAAGAAGAGGTGGTGGAGAGAGAGACTGTGTGTGTGTGTGTGTGTGCAAAAAAAAAGGAGTGTGTTAAGAGTTCCTTGGCACCTGAGAATCTACTGGCTAATATAGGACATTCAATGTACAGTACCGGTCCAAAGTTTAGACACACCTACTAATGCAAGGGTTTGTCTTTATTTTTAAATGATTTTCTACATTGTAGAATAATAGTGAAGACATCAAATCTATAAAATAACATATTGAATCATACAGTAACCAAAAAGGTGTTAAACAAATCAAAATATATTTGAGATTCTTCAAAGCAGACACCCTTTGCCTTGATGACAGCTTTGCACACTTGGAATTCTCTCAAACAGCTTCGTGAGGTAGTCACGTGGAATGCATTTCAATTAACAGGTGTGCCTTGTTAAAAGTTAATTTGTGGAATTTCTTTCCTTCTTAATGCAATTAAGCCAATCAGTTGCGCTGTGACAAGGTAGGGGTGGGTATACAGAAGATAGCCCTATTTGGTAAAAGACCAAGTCCATATTATGGAAAGAACAGCTCAAATAAGCAAAGAGAAGGTCAGTCAATACAGAACATTTCGGGAACTTTGAACGTTACTTCAAGTGCAGTCGCAAAAACCATCAAACGCTATGATGAAACTCGTTCTCATGAGGACCGCCACAGGAAAGGAAGACCCATAGTTACCTCTAGTGCAAAGGATAAGTTCATTAGAGTAACTTCAATGAATTTATACTCCGCACCTCAGATTGTAGCCCAAATAAATGCTTCACAGAGTTCAAGTAACAGACACATCTCAACATAAACTGTTCAGAGGAGAATCAGGCCTTCATGGTCAAATTGCTGCAAAGAAACCACTACTAAAGGACACCAATTAGAAGAAGAGACTTGCTTGGGCCAAGAAACACTAGCAATGGACATTAGACCAGTGGAAATCTGTCATTTTGCCTGATGAGTCCGATATTTAGATTTTTGGTTCCAACCGCTGTGTCTTTGTGAGAGGCAGAGTAGGTGAACGGATGATCTCTGCATGTGTGGTTCCTACCGTGAAGCATGGAGGAGGTGTGATGGTGTGGGGGTTGCTAGTGACACTGCTAGTGATACTGTCGGTGGTTTATTTAGAATTCAAGGCACACTTAACCAGCATGGCTACCACAGCATTCTGCAGCGATACGCCATCCCATCTGGTTTGCCCTTATTGGGGCAATGATTTGTTTTTCAACAGGAAAATTACCCAACACACCTCCAGGCTGTGTAAGGGCTATTTTACCAAGAAGGAGAGTGATGGAGTGCTGCATCAAATGACCTGGACTCCACAATCTCACGACCTCAACTCAATTGATATGGTTTCGGGTGAGTTGGACCGCAGAGTGAAGGAAAATCATTCAACAAGTGCTCAGCATATGTGGGAACTGTTTCAAGACTGTTAGAAAAGCATTCCAGGTGAAGCTGGTTGACAGAATGCCAAGAGTGTGCAAAGCTGTCATCAAGGCAAAGGGTGGCTATGGAAGAATCTAAAATAAAATATATTTTGATTTGTTTAAAACTTTTTTGGGTTACTACATGATTCCATATGTGTTATTTCATAGTTTATAATGTACAAAAATTGTAAAAATAAAGAAAAACCCTTGAATGAGTAACTGTGTCCAAACTTTTGACTGGTACTGTAAATACTGGGTCATGTTATGAAGGGAGGCACCCTATATACTGGCCAACAAGCTCTCAGTCTCATGTCAGAATTAGACGTTCATCCATGTTTCGAAGTTGCTCCAAATCTCAAATTTTGAAGTGTTCGTTTCAAGGTTAAGTTTAGTAATTAACTCACTCAGAATTATTAAGGTTAGGCATTCACTCCGAATGGTTAAAATAAGGATTAAGGTTAGGGATAGGCTAAAAACAAAAATATTAAAAACAACTTAATCATTGGATTCGAACTTTTGGAACCAGAGGCAGATGCTTATGCCCATCCACCATCCCCGTCCATTGCTTGAAGGTAAAAGCACTCACTGTTGCCCCTAGTGGCCTGTCACACATCCTCTCCTGACTTCCTCAGATATGGATAAACGTCGAATACTGACTTAGATCACGGGGGACCTGCCTGATACTGGCTGCCTGCCTGCTATACTAACTATACCATCCCACCTGACAACATGGGCATTACCTGAACATTCTGTAATGTTGCATCTTCCCATCCTAACTGCTGAACCCTGACTCAAGTTCCACCTAGAGGTCAGTCCCAGGACCAGGCTGCTAATTGGAGAGAAACCTGACCCCGCCCCACCCTGCTGGCTAATCCCCTGACTAATGGGCTTCTAAGTGCCACTTTATATTCCACTGTCTGTCTGTCTATTACCTAGTAGGTCTGTCTGTTACCTCGTCAGTCTATATAATTTATAGCTGTCATGACGCCATAGGGACAAAGACAACAAACCTTAACTGTCTAAAGCATGAAACACACCGATAATCTCACTGCTGATATACTTCCTGTATGTACTTATCACAGTGGGTGGCCGTTCCTTCTCTTGCTAGAACAAAAGCGGTACCTGCTGCGTGCCAACCCGGTAGCAACAAACCTACTGTTTCTACTTGTAGAATCACAATGCTCATCAGTGGCCAACAACTTGACTTTCACCCAATCAGAGAGCACAAACCCCCATGTGGGGGAGCCAACAAAAACAAATAATACAAAAAGTGGGCATTTTATTCATACATCCACGGATGAGCAAGTCACACTTCATATGCAATGCAGGTTATGGGATGGTAGCTACCTAAGTGCACAGACGCCATGCACACAACACTAAATACTTCCTTCAAGCTAGCTAACCACTGTAGCTAGTATTGACATTATAATTCATCACAATGGATTAGCTAGTTTAAATGAAACAGCTGCCTGTATAAACTCCCAAGTTAGTGCAGTGTCCTTAGCAAGCTAGCTAGCTATGTTGTGATAGCTAGTGAATATGTTTACATTTGTTAGCTAGCTAAACATTTGACTATGGGCTGGCACTGGCAGTATGGTATTATGGAGAGTGAATTCAATGTTTTCTTCGTCATCTTGCTAGGTAGTTATCTAGCTGTAGCTATTTGGCTAGTATAAACAAGGGCTTTCTGCAAAATAGCAACAGTAGCGCAGCTAGCTGACATTGGAATCTAGACCATAAGCAACAAAGACGGACATGCATTGCCAAACAACGCTACTGCCACCTTCTGGTTTGGAGTATTTGAACAAGGCTTAGTGGCTGACGACTTCGTCTTTGCTGTGTGAACACAAAAGAGATTGACTGCCGACACTAGGTTCAGAGATGCTAAGTACTGCTGCCAGGCAAACGTTTGACAATCCTACCGGTGTGTTTAAGTTTTAACCACAACCACATTCAATCTCTACTGAACCATTTATACCATTAGAATAAATGACTTTCTCATGGCCTAGGTAACCTCACAGACTGCCAGAGAGAGGAGAGTTTCCCACTTACTACTGTATGTAAAAGCACTTTGAGTACCTCAGTATGTAGAAAGGCGCTAAATGAATCCAATACATTATTATTATCAGTCCTTGGTCGCCCACAGCCCAGCAGAATGGTGGGAGCTCAAAAGGCTGCAGCTCAATCACTCATAGAATAGCAACCTCAAATTCAAGTCTGGAGCTCAAAGCCAGTTCCACTGCTCTAATCAGGGAGTGATTTAGACCTGGGAGACCAGGTGGGTGCAATAAATTATCAGGTATAACAGAAAACCAGCAGTACTCTAGACCTCCATTGTAGGATACAATACCCCTGAAAGGAGAAAGACAGAGTTCTGTTGACAGACCCTTTTACCCTTCAGTAGGCCAGTCCATTCTGACAGTTCCAGGCAGTTGAATGGGCCACTCAGTGTGCCTGCCATCATGCCCACCACACACCAGGCGCCACCCACGCCCACGCGCTTCCATTAACCAGCTGGACACTGACTGCTGCTCTTAACACTGCCTCTTTCTCTCTCCCTCGCTCTCTCTTTCACGAAGATTATATAGCAACTGCACTTGTTCTTTCTCAATGTGCAAGGCCTTTACAGCACTATACTCAGATCCTGGGCTACCTACATTTTATAAACTTTGGACAGCACCCTTCCCTTGATGTTTTTCGACAAGAGACCCCTCCCTGTAAGGGTTTGGAGGACCGAATACATCTCTTCAGGGTTCGGACAGGGCCTGTCAGACAGGGCTCTAACTCCAATACCAGGCGTCTCGCTCACCTTTAAGTGGAGATCCCACACCTGTTCATCATACTTCTCATAGCGACAGACTTGGAGCCCCGTCCCCTCGGCCAGCTGACAGAACTCCCCCAGAGTGTCTCCTCTAGTGGGGGCAAACACCAGGGCTGTACCCTAAAAAGACAGACAGAGAGAGAGAGAGAGACAGACAGAAAGAGAGAGAGACACAGAAAGATACAGTGAGAGAGAGAGAACAGAAAGAGAGAGCGAGAGAGACAGAGAGAGATACAGATAAAGAGATACACAGTCTATCAATTTATTAAAAAACAATTGAAAAACCTATGTACTTCAAAAGTATACCTGTACTTTACGTGTGTAATGGTATGTTTCTGAATCAGGTTAATGCTTATTTATAACTGCTTATGTATATGCTTGCTAGGGCTGTGACTGTCATGGAATTTTGGATGATGGTAATTGGCCAGCCAAATGATCACGGTCTCCGTAATAACCGTTCGAATAGCAAACAATTCATATTCAAATAATTAGAAACACATTTTCTCCTCTGCTCCGCTCCTGACTGCATGTGCTGCCATATACATAAAATGAATATATAACGGGTGTCCCCATTTAAGACAATGATGGCATAATGGGTGGACTGGAGGCCATTGGTAGTGTACACAGAAGAGCAAAGCAGGTAGTAAAAGCAGCAAGTGTGATGTGTTGATTCAACTCAAGTGTCATTACAAAAAATACATTCCATTACATGAGCCACATCAGTTAACATCATTTGAATGAACAATCTACATTAACATGGAAACTATTGCATTGCAATTACTTTACCAGTCAAATTGGGGTTCCACTAGATAGCACAGCCACAAAGTCAAAATGGGCTTTTGGTCTTAATTTAAGGTTAGCAGTATGGTTAAGGTTATGGTAAAAGTTAGATCTAAAATAACATTTTAATAAGATACATTTTAGAAATTAGAGACTTTGTGGCTGTGGTAAATAGTGAAGACCTTCAAGTTGCCAGAGAATAGAGGGCCCAAGGTCGTTCTATTCATTATATTTCTATGTGTGCTGCTACTGCATTGTGGGAAGCCTTGGCAACGAAAGACTCATTTGTTGCTTGTTTCAGCAAAAGGAGCAACGCAGTTTCAACACGTTGTTTACATTTTAAGAGTCCATGTCATAGAAACGGACTCATGTATTATGCACAACGTATTGGTGGTTTCAATTTAGGAAAGCTTCAAGTAGCTTTACTGTATAATCCATTACATAGTTATGTACAGTGAAGTTAAGTTGTTCACAAAGACAGACACTTTACACCGTGTGTGTGTATGTATGTACAGTGTCTTCAGAAAGTATTCATACCCTTTGACTTATTACACATTTTGTTGGGTTACAACCTGAATTCAAAATGGATGACATATTTAAATATCTCCCATCATCACACAATACCTTATAATAACAAAGTGAAAACATGTTTTCATTTTTTTTGCACATTTTTAGAAAATGAAGTACAGAAATATCTAATTGACATAAGTTTTCACATGCCTGAGTCAAAAGATGTTAGAATCACCTTTGGCACAGATGTGAGTCTTACTGGGTAAGTCTCTAAGAGCTAATACAGCTATGAGTCTTACTGGGTAAGTCTCTAAGAGCTAATACAGCTATGAGTCTTACTGGGTAAGTCTCTAAGAGCTAATACAGCTATGAGTCTTACTGGGTAAGTCTCTAAGAGCCAATACAGCTGTGAGTCTTACTGGGTAAGTCTCTAAGAGCCAATACAGCTGTGAGTCTTACTGGGTAAGTCTCTAAGAGCCAATACAGCTGTGAGTCTTACTGGGTAAGTCTCTAAGAGCCAATACAGATGTGAGTCTTACTGGGTAAGTCTCTAAGAGCTTTGCACACCTGGATTTTTACATTTGCACATTATTCTTGTGTTGGATTTGCCCCAAACACAACGCTTTGTATTCAGGATACAGTATAAAGTGAATTTCTTTGCCACAATCTTTGCAGTTTTAATTTAGTGCTTATTGCAAACAGGATGCATATTTAAAAATATTTGTTATTCTGTACAGGCTTCCTTCTTTTCACTCTGTCATTTAGGTTATTATTGTGGAGTAACTACAATGTTGATGATCCATCCTCAGTTTTCTCCTATCACAGCCATTCAACTCTGTAACTGTTTTAAAGTCAACATTGGCCTTATGGTGAAATCCCTGAGTGGTTTCCTTCCTCTCCATCAACCGAGTTAGGAAGGGCACCTGTATCTTTGCAGTGACTGGGCATATTGATACACCATCCATAGTGTAACTAATAACTTCATCATGCTCAAAGGGATATTCAATGTCTGCTTTTTGTTTTACCCATCTACTAATAGGTGCCCTTCTTTGTGAGACATTAGAAAACCTCCCTGGTCTTTGTGGTTGAACCTGTGTTTGAAATTCACTGCTCGACTGAGGGACCTTACAGATAAATGTGTGTGGTACAGAGATGAGGTAGTCATATAACAACTATTATTGCACACAGAGTGAGTCCATGCAACGTATTATGTGGCTTGTTGAGCACATGTTTACTCCTGAACTTGTTCAGGCTTGCCATGACAAAGGGGTCGAATACTTATTGACCCAAGACATTTCAGCTTTTAATTCATTTGTATAAATTTGTAAAAACATAATTCCACTTTCACATTATGGGGTATTGTGTGTAGGCCAGTGACAGAAAATCTACATTTAATACATTTTAAATTCAGGCTGTAACAACAAAATGTGGAAAAGGTCAAGGGGTGTGAATATGTTTTAGCACTGTACGTATGTACAGTGGAGTCTGAAATTATCGACACCCTTAGTAAATATGAGTAATAATGAATTTATAAAATAAATAATAAAAATACTGAGTTATACTGTATGCAAGACAAATTGGTAAATGATATTATTTTACAGTGCATTTAGAAAGACTACACCCCCTTGGATTTCTTCGCATTTTATTGTTTTACAATGGGGTATTAAAATGGATGAATAATGATGAGTGAGAAAGTTACAGAGGGCCAAAGATCATACCTCCAAGACATGCAAACCTCTCAGCATTACCAATAACAGGGGAGGTTAGCATGTCTTCGGGGTATGATATTTGACCCTCTGTACCTTTGTCACATCATTATTCACGTTTCATTCAGGATTATCCATATTCATGGTAATCATGGTACGAACTGCAAGTCACAAGCTTGATGTAGTCATTGCAAGCTAGGAACATGAGACCAAATACTAAAAACTTTTGACTACTTTATTTATAAGAATCCTTAGAGGTGTCAATAATTTTGACCCCTAACTTTTTGAGAAAATGTGCTATGACTTGATAAACAAAATCTCTTTCTCTGACCAATTGTATTAGTTTTAAATAATAAAACTTCCCAATTTTTTTGAGCATACAATATAGCTCAGTATTATATATTGCTCATCTTTAATGGTGTCAATCATTTCGAACCCCACTGTATGTATATATTTATCTCCCTAATATTGAGTTGCACCCCCTTTTACCCTCAGAACAGACTCAATTTGTCGGGTCATGGACTACAAGGTGCTGAAAGCGTTCCACAGGGATGCTGTTGGCTGGATGTCCTTTGGGTGGTGGACCATTCTTGATACACACAGGAAACTGTTGATGTGAAAAACACCTGGCACCTACTACCATACCCAGTTCAAAGGCACTTAAATATTTTGTCTTGCCCATTCTCCCTCTGAATGGCACACATACACAATCCATGTCTCAATTGACTCAAGGCTTGAAAATCCTTCTTTATCCTGTCTTCTCCCCTTCATCTACACTGATTGAAGTGTATTTAACAGGTGACATCAATAAGGGATCATAGCTTTCACCTGGATTCACCTGGTCAGTCTATGTCATGGAAATAACAGGTGTTCTTAATGTTTTGTACACTGATTGTTTAAAGCAAAACTACCAAAACTATTGCAGATGGTGAACCTTTAAAGAAGTCTCAAGGTATTGCTCATCTGAGTACCTTATGATAAGCTGTAGACCACACTATCTACCAAGAGAGTTCTCATCTATATTATTTGTAGCCATCTATTTACCACCACAGACTGATGCTGGCACTAAGAGCGCACTCAACCAACTCTATAACGCCATAAGCAAACAAGAAAATGTTCACCCAGAAGTGACGCTCCTAGTGGCCGGGGACTTTAAAGCAGGCAAACTTACATTTACATTTACATTTAAGTCATTTAGCAGACGCTCTTATCCAGAGCGACTTACAAATTGGTGCATTCACCTTATGACATCCAGTGGAACAGCCACTTTACAATAGTGCATCTAAATATTTTAAGGGGGGTGAGAAGGATTACTTTATCCTATCCTAGGTATTCCTTAAAGAGGTGGGGTTTCAGGTGTCTCCGGAAGGTGGTGATTGACTCCGCTGTCCTGGCGTCGTGAGGGAGTTTGTTCCACCATTGGGGAGCCAGAGCAGCGAACAGTTTTGACTGGGCTGAGCGGGAACTGTACTTCCTCAGTGGTAGGGAGGCGAGCAGGCCAGAGGTGGATGAACGCAGTGCCCTTATTTGGGTGTAGGGCCTGATCAGAGCCTGGAGGTACTGAGGTGCCGTTCCCCTCACAGCTCCGTAGGCAAGCACCATGGTCTTGTAGCGGATGCGAGCTTCAACTGGAAGCCAGTGGAGAGAGCGGAGGAGCGGGGTGACGTGAGAGAACTTGGGAAGGTTGAACACTAGACGGGCTGCGGCGTTCTGGATGAGTTGTAGGGGTTTAATGGCACAGGCAGGGAGCCCAGCCAACAGCGAGTTGCAGTAATCCAGACGGGAGATGACAAGTGCCTGGATTAGGACCTGCGCCGCTTCCTGTGTGAGGCAGGGTCGTACTCTGCGGATGTTGTAGAGCATGAACCTACAGGAACGGGCCACCGCCTTGATGTTAGTTGAGAACGACAGGCTGTTGTCCAGGATCACGCCAAGGTTCTTAGCGCTCTGGGAGGAGGACACAATGGAGTTGTCAACCGTGATGGCGAGATCATGGAACGGGCAGTCCTTCCCCGGGAGGAAGAGCAGCTCCGTCTTGCCGAAGTTCAGCTTGAGGTGGTGATCCGTCATCCACACTGATATGTCTGCCAGACATGCAGAGATGCGATTCGCCACCTTGTCATCAAACTAACTTAAATTAGTTTTACCAAGTTTTTACCAGAATGTCACATGTGCAACCAGAGGACAAAAAAACTCTACACCACCTTTACTCCACACACAGAGATGCATACAAGCCTGACATTTGGCAAATCTGACCATAATTCTATCCTCCTGATTCCTGCTTACAAGAAAAAACTAAAGCAGGAAGTACCAGTGACCGCTCAATACGGAAGTGGTCAGATGATTACAGGCAACAATCCGCATCGAGCTAAAGGCTAGAGCTGCCGCTTTCAAGGAGCGGGACACTAATCCGGACTCTTATAAGAAATCCTGCTATGCCCACAGATGAACCATCAATCAAGCAAAGCGTCAATACAGGACTAAGATTGAATCCTACTACACCAGCTCTGACGCTCGTCGGATGTGGCAGGGCTTGAAAACTATTACGGACTACAAAAGGAAAACCCAGACATGAGCTGTCCAGTGATGCGAGCCTACCAGACGAGCTAAATGCCTTTTATGCTTGCTTCGAGGCAAGCAACACTGAAGCACACACAAGAGCACCAGCTGTTCTGGACGACTGTGTGAAAATGCACTCGGTAGCCGATGTGAGCAAGACCTTTAAACAGGTCAACATTCACAAATCCGCGGAACCATATGGATTACCAGGACGTGTACTCAAAGTATGCATGGACCAACTGGCAAGTGTCTTCACTTACATTTTCAGCCTCTCCCTGACTGGGTCTGTAATACCTACATGTTTCAAGCAGACCTCCATAATCCCTGTACCCAAGGAAGCAATGGTAATCTGCCTAAACGATTACTGCCCCGTAGCACTCACGTTGGTAGCCAACAGATCCACAGATGACGCAATCTCAATCGCACTCCACACTGCCCTTCTCCACCCGGACAAGGAACACCTATATGAGAATGATGTTCATTGACTACAGCAGAGCGTTCAACACCATAGTGCCCATGAAGCTCATCACTAAGATAAGGACCCTGGGACTAAACACCTCCCTCTGCAACTGGATCCTGGACTTCCTGACGGGCCTCCCCTAGGTGGTAAGGGTAGGCAACAACACGCCTGCCACGCTGATCTTCATCACTGGGGCCCCTCAGGGGTGTGAACTTAGTTCACTTCCTCGTCTCTGAACTTAGAACTGTTCGCCCACAACTGCATGGCCAACGACAACTCCAACACCATCATTTCATTTGCTGACGACCCAACAGTGGTAGGCCTGATCACCGACAACGTTGAGACAGCCTATAGGGCGGAGGTCAGAGAACTGGCCGTGTTGTGCCAGGACAACAACCTCTCCCTCAATGTGAGAAGACAAAGGAGCTGATCGTGGACTACCCGAAAAGGCAGGGCGAGCAGGCCCCCATTAACATCAACGGGGCTGTAGTAGGCGGGCGAGGATTTCAAGTTTCTTGCTTTCCACATCACCAACGAACTATCATGGTCCAAACACACCAAGCCAGTCGTGAAGAGGACACAACAAAGCCTTTTCCCCCTCAGGAGACTTAAAATATTTGGCATGGGTCCCCAGATCCTCAAAACTGTCTGAAGCGGCATCATCGAGAGCATCCTGAGCGGTTGTATCACCGTCTGGTATGGCAACTGCTCGGCATCTGACCACAAGGCGCTACAGAGGGTAGTGTGTACAGCCCAGTACATCACTGGGGCCAAGCTTTCTGCAATCCAGGACCTATATAATAGGTGGTGACAGAGGAAAGCCCATAAAATTGTCAGAGACTCCAGTCACACAAGTCATAGACTGTTTTCTCTGCTACTGCATGGCAAGCGGTACTAGAGTGCCAAGTCTAGGACCAAAAGGCTCCTTAAGAGATTCTACCTCCAAGCAAAAAGACGGCTGAACAATTAATCAAATGGCCACAGGACTATTACATTTGTGTGTTTGTACACTGCTGCTACTCACTGTTTATTATCTATGCATAGTCACTTCAACCCTACCCTGTACAAATTACCTCAAGTAACCTGTACCCCCGCACACTGACTCGGTACTGGTACCAACTGTATACAGCCTCGTTATTGTTATGTTATTGTGTTACTTTTTATTATACCTTTTTATTTTAGTCTACTTGGTAAATATTTTCTTAACTCTTCTTGAACTGCACTGTTGGTTAAGGGCTTGTAAGTAATCATTTCACAGTAAAGTCTACAGTTGCTGTATTCGGCGCATGTGACAAATAAAGTTTGATTTAAACAATCAAAATCAAATCTATTGCAAGCCCCTTTCAGCAGGTAGCCTATAGCTAGAGGAGAGTTGTGTCTCTGGTAGCATATTTTTATTCTGGTAAAACACCATTTTCAACAGCGCATAGATTACAATAACCTATTAGTCAAGGGATTCATCCACTCCTTCTCCATCCCACCATCTATTTTTCTCCCTCCCTATCTATCTCCCCTTCTCTCATTTTCTTTCCATCTCTCTCTCCTCCAGCCTCCATCTCTCCTCCTCTCCTCCTTAATTGTTTATATGCATTATCATTCCCCAAGTAGACAGCGTTGGGTCCAGGTGACAGACCTGTATTTTGAAAGCTGAGCCTTCCTTAGCCAGAGGAAGGTAAGCAATTTAAGCCCTGGGCTGAGCCCTAATCTTGGGTTGTCAAAAGGAGCCCAGCCATTCTCCCTATGCTAATCAATCAATGACACCCTGCACCCGTTCGTTCACTCAGTGTATGTGTGTGTTTGTGTGTGTGTTTGTGCGTGTGGACCCAGTTATTTGAGTCCTGCCTCTCCTGTGTCCAGGCTGAACTCTTAGCTCTGACCACTCTGCTCTCCTCTCCTTTCAGCCAGCCAGGGAGTCAGCCAGGGAGTCAGCCAGGGAGTCAGCCAGGAGCCAGCCAGGGAGCCAGCCAGGGAGCCAGCCAGGGAGTCAGCCAGGGAGTCAGCCAGGGAGTCAGCCAGGGAGTCAGCCAGGAGTCAGCCAGGAGCCAGCCAGGGAGTCAGCCAGGGAGCCAGCCAGGGAGCCAGCCAGGGAGCCAGCCAGGGAGCCAGCCAGGGAGCCAGCCAGGGAGCCAGCCAGGGAGTCAGCCAGGGAGTCAGCCAGGGAGTCAGCCAGGGAGTCAGCCAGGGAGTCAGCCAGGGAGTCAGCCAGGGAGTCAGCCAGGGAGTGGCCATCTGTATTATTGTGATTCCATTCTATTTGATTTCTCCCAGGTATTATATTAGATAATAAACTAAAATATTAAAAAACACCTAATCCAATCAATGGCTGAAACGCATCCACACTTTCTAGATGAACCAGTACAGCTAGCACAGTCAGACCACCAGCAGTAAGGGGATTAGCTCCAGGTTCAAAGTTTCTTTGAAATCCTTCGGCTTTAAATATTATTTCATATTTTTTATCATATTATTTGTTTTAATTAAATTGGAGGATGGGAAGGCAGACAGCAGTACAAACAAAATAAACATAAAAAACAAGAATAACAGGGGGATGAGCTGGTTTTGACAGCTGTTTTTTCATCTGTTTGAGGAGTCAGAATCCCCCCCGCCCCAAAAAAACATCAGCCCTAAAAAACTAAACAAAAAAACAATTCCACTGTAATGGGCTGATTAGGATGGGGATGGCACGCCTCCATGTTGGAAAAACAAATGAACATCATTAGTAGTAGAAATGAATTGTTTTGTCAATCTGTTGTGGAATCTGTTCAGGGGCCAGTCTGTGGTACTGTGGTTTTAGGGTGAGATAGATTAAAGAGGGAAATTAGGTCTAAAGACTAATTTTAGATAATCTCAATTATCTGCATTATAACTAGAGATAAACAAGGCATCAAAAGCCATTGCATTCAAATGAAGGGAGAATAGTCAATATGTGGACCGTGGTCTTGTAAAAAAGAGGGAGAAAGTTCCAAACCAACAACATATCAGAGAATAGAAGGATACAGGATACGTGTAGAGAGCTGTACTGATTAAACCTGCTCTGGACGGCATACATTAGACGTGTACATCTGGTAAACCGGCCATAATACATGATTTACAGTGAACTTAAAGGACACTTAAGTAAAACATTACTCTAGAGGGGGACCTGTGTATCTATCTATACCCTCTGGACACCCAGGGAGGAAAGAGGGATAGAGGGAGGGTGAAGAAGAGGAGGAAAGAGATGGGGCAAGGGGTTCAAACTGTAGTGTTTTGGATCAGTACCACTTCCTCGTCTCTGAATGGATTACAAAGATCATGGACCCTCCACCGTTACCACGTCAGCACTTTCACACCCCCTCCTTTCCTCCTCTTCTCCCTTTCACCCTCCTCTTTTAATATAAAGACATTTCCTATCAAAGCCAATACTTGAAAAAGCCAGACAGATAAATAGAAATCACACATTATCTTTGAAGCCTTTTTTCATTTACTTTGCCTCTCGTAGCGTGTCTCTTATCACCAGGGGCAAATATGAGAAGTTCCCTGCTTTATGATTAGGGGGAAAGCATTAAATAGATTATAGGACTCCATTCAAGTTGTACACAATAAGTACTAAAGTATTACATGATATTAATCCTGCCATTCCATTACTGTCTCAATCACTGGGTGAAGCCTAATTACGGGGGAGTCCGTCGCTGCAGAGTGAATTGAAACACACTTACGTCTGGTCGCAGTAATCTCCTTATTGCATCAACCAGGCTGCCTCTGTACTGGTCCAGAAACAAGCTGAGGAGGGTGGGAGAGAGGAGGGGGAGGAGGGGAGAAATAGAGGGGGAGAAAGAGATAGATTAGAATGCATTCTAGCGATAGTGACTCAAGATAAACTAGGAGGCTATTTATTTTCCTTTGTTTACAAATAAATCCACAAACAGAAGAAAAACAATTTGCATGAGTAAAATTCATTTATTTATTTATATTCTCCTCCCTTTATTTTGATCAAAGTCTAAAATGTACACAGATATCATCAAACATATGACACACAAACACACTTCAAATCGCTAACAGATCTCGATTTTTCAAAACAATGATTTGAAAGTATACAAGTATACAAAGTAATTATCTGTATTCATGTACAGTGAGCTAGCTGTTGTTTTGGCTCCGTACTTTGGATATGAAATTAGGTGCAGACTGTCAGCTTTAATTTGAGGGTATTCTCATCCATATCAGGTGAACTGTTTAGAAATTACGCCACTTTTTGTACATGTCCCCCCATTTTTGGGGTGTAAAAGTATAAGGACAAACTCACTTAAAGTTGTATTAAAGTAGTCAAAAGTATTTGTCCAATATTCATAGCACTCAATGACTATATCAAGCTTGTGACAAAAACAATTGTTGGATGCATTTGCTGTTTGTTTTGGTTGTGTTTCAGATTATTTTGTACCCGATATAAATTAATGGTAAATAATGTCGTGCCATTTGTGTCACTTTTATTGTAAATAAGAATAGAATATGTTTCTAAACACTTCTACATGAATGTGGATGCTACCATGATTACGGATAATCCTGAATGAATCATGAATAATGATGAGTGAGAATGCACAAATATCATACCTCCAAGACATGCTAACCTCTCACCATTACAGGGGAAGTTAGCATTTTTGGGGGTATGATTGTGCATATGTAACTTTCTCACTCATCACCATTCAGTATCCATAATCATGGTAGCCTCCACGTTAATGAAGAAGTGTTTAGAAACATATAGGTGCAGTCAGAAAGTATTCAGACCCCTTGACTTTTTCCACATTTTGTAATGTTACAGCATTATTTTAAAATTGATTACATTGTTCCCCCCCCTCAATCTACACACAATACCCCATAATGACAAAGGAAAAACACAAACATTTTTTGGGGGTCAATTTATTTTTTACTCAGTACTTTCTTGAAGCACCTTTGGCAGCGATTACATTCTTGAGTCTTCTTGGGTATGACGATTAATTTCTTTGATTCATCTCTGCAGATCCTCTCCAGCTCTGTCAGGCTGGATGAGGAGCGTCACTGCACAGCTGTTTTCAGGTCTCTCCAGAGATGTTAGATCGGGTTCAAGTCCGGGCTCTGGCTGGGCCACTCAAGGACATTGAGACTTGTCCCGAAGACACTCCTGCGTTGTCTTGGCTGTGTGCTTAGGGTCCTTGTCTTGTTGGAAGGTGAACCTTCGCTCTGCAGATATTTGTCCTTCTGTAAGGTCTCCACAGAGGATCTCTGGAGCTCTGTCAGAGAGACCATCGGGTTCTTGGTCACCTCACTGACCAAGGCCCTACTCCCCGGATTGCTTAGCTTGGTTGGGCGGCCAGCTCTAGGAAGAGTCTTGGTGGTTCCAAACTTCTTCCATTTAAGAATAATGGAGGCCACTGTGTTCTTGGGGACCTTCAATGCTGCAGACATTTTTTGGTATCCTTCCCCAGATCTGTGCTTCCACACAATCCTGTCTCGGAGCTCTACCGACAATTCCTTCGACCTAATGGCTTGATCTTTCCTCTGACATGCACTGTCAACTGTGGGACCTTATATAGACAGGTGTGTGCCTTTCCAATCAATTGGATTTACCACAGGTGCACACCAATGAAGTTGTAGAAACATCTCAAGGATGATCAATGGAAACAGGAAGCACCTGGGCTCAATTTCGAGTCTCATAGCAAAGGGTCTGAATACTTATGTAAATAAGGTATTTCTGAATTTATAAAAAACTGTTTTAGCTTTGTCATTATGGGGTATTGTGTGTAGATTAATGCAGGAAATAAACAATTTATCCATTTTAGAATAACGCTGTAATGTTACAAAATGTGGAAAAAGCAAAGGGGTCTGAAAACTCTCTGAACTCTCTCTCTACTCTTATTTACAATGAAAATGACACAATACATTATTTACCATTAATTCCTATTGGGCACAAAATAATCTGAAACACAACCAAAACAAACAGCATGTGCATCCAACAAGTTTGTAAAGTCTCAAGCATGATGTAGTCATTGTGTGCTAGAAATATGGGACCAAATACTAAACTTTTGACTACTTTAATACAACTTCTAATATTCAATATGACACTTATGTATGCCATTAGTCAACTGTCGACCAGGCTATGTGAGAGCTGCAATCTGACCTGGTGACCTTATAGAAAGCCCTGGCTGGTTTAAAATGTGTACTTAATGCGGGCAAGACGAAATACATCATGTTCTCTAGTTCTGCATATTTATTCATTGGATGGTCCTCCCATTGATCGGGTTCCCGCCTACAAATATCTGGGCATTTCAATTGACAAAGACATCATGTTTAAAAAGCATATGGATGAGTTTGTTAAAAAGCTAAGATTCAAAGTGTGTTTAAAAAAATATATATATAAAAAGATCTATCTCCCTAAATAGCAGGAAGCAGGTTGTACAGTCAACTTTCCTGACAGTCCTTGATTATGGCAACAGCATTTACCAGATTGCAGCAGCCACTACTCCTAAACATTTGGATGCCGTCCACCACAGCGCCGTTCGTTAGATCACTGGTGACAGTTTTAATACTCACCGCTGCATCCTGTATCAAAAAGTTTGGCTGGTCCTCATTAAAGTCCCATATAACAATTCATTACTTCCTTTTTGTTTACAAAGCCCTACCACACAAGCTTCCAACTTGCCTAACTTCGTTGCTAATGTATAAAAGAATGAGCTACCAAACCCGCTCGCAGGATTGCTTAACTTGAGGTAAATCCTCCTTTAGTTTTAGTGCCCCCCATTGTTGGAATAACGTACAAAATGATTCCCTGGTGCCACTAGGGCAGTTTAGGACTCTAGTGTTGAATGAATTCATTGAGGATCGATTTGAATGGTTCATTTGTTGTGGCCTTGAGGTTGTGCCTTGTGGTTATTTTTATTCTTCTTGTTTTAAATGTAATGTAAATTGTTCTTCCTGTTGGACATGTACAAAAAGTAAATTGTTCTTCCTCTTGTAAATTGTTCTTCCTGTTGTGGAAAATGTTCCTACTCAGGACACGATTGGGAATGAGACCCTGGTCTCAATTGGGCTATTCTGAATAAAAGTTAATACATATTATTTAAAAAATCATTTTACAAAACATTGCTCTTTCCATGACATAGACTGACTAGATGAATACTATGATCCCTTATTGATGTCACTTTTTAAATCATGAAGGGGAGGAGACCAGTTAAAGAAGGAATTCTTGAGACAACTGAGACATGGATTGTGTATGTGTGCCATTCAGAGGGTGAATGTGCAAGACAAAATATTGAAGTGCCTTAGAAAATGGGTATGGTAGTAGGTGCCACGCGCACTGGGTTTGTGTCAAGAACTTGCAACGCTGCTGGGCTTTTCACGCTCAACAGTTTCCTGTGTGTATCAAGAATGGTCCACCACCAAGCTAACTTGAAACAACAGTGAAAGTCTCGGGGCCAACATGGGCCAGCATCCCTGTGGAACGCTTTCTACACCTTGTAGAGTTCATGCCCCATCGAATTGAGGCTGTTCTGATGGCAAAACGGGGGGGGGGGGGGGGGGCACCAATTGAACCTCAGTCATTGTTTCATTTCAAATGTGCTGGAGTACAGAGCCAAAATAAAACAAAAAATGTAACTGTCCCAATACCATTGGAGCTCATTGTATTTACTTAAATAAAACATGATAATGTTAGGAAGTGAAAAAACAACATTCAATTTATATAATTTACAAGTAACAACCATCATTTTAATCCCAAACCCTCAACAGTGACATGATATAAAACTGTACAAACCTAGTGACATTTGAATAATTGTTGGAGTTTTTTTGCAAGTCTAAGGGAACTCAACAAGCTATCATATGTCATTACTCAGCAATGACCATTATCAGATCATTGAACACTGGTGCAATGTATGTAAAACTCCTTTAGATGAAACGGAATAAGAGATTTAAAAAGAGATGGCAAGACTAAGGTGGAGGGCTTGGAATGAGATCATATACTGTATCTGCCTGTTTGTAGGAGGAGTTAAGATAAATTGTTTAAATTCAGATGAGAATATAAGGAATATAAAGGTGATATTAAGATTTAAGAGATTAAACCTGTGTGAGAAAGTGGAGGAAGGGGAGTGTAATTGTATTCAAATATGAGTGAGAGCGAGTGAGTTTGACAGACAGAGACTGTGTGTGTGTTAACGTGGCCACTCATGTTTGTCCTCTCTTTGGGGAGACGGGTGACAGGAGCGTCATTGAGCAGGAGATGAGAAGAGGAAACAGACTTGTGTTCATGCACGCCTCGTTGCCTACGGTGATCACCCTGGTAACGCACTCACGGTCAGATCAGCACCATGCTGGGCTTCAGTCACCCCCCTCACCCTCCCCCTCCAATCACACCCAAAGCAGCCGTCACTCTAATCACAATAGCCTCTGTCAGGACCAATATTATCCCAAATGAGTGCTAAAGTAATTTGACTAAATGCAACAATACAACCCAGATCTAGTATAATCCAACAAAGCCCCTACTGGCTCGCAGCGCTGCAATCTGGGGGAAACTTTCCAATCACGTTAGCTGGTGACCTTCCCTATGCAAATCTGTCTTTTCTGTAGGAAATCCGTGTGGAGCGGAGCGGGATGGAGCAGAGCGGAATGGAGGAGGGGGGAGCGGAGCGGGCTGGAGGAGAGGGGAGTGGAGCGGGCTGGAGGAGAGGGGAGTGGAGCGGGATGGAGTAGAGGGGAGTGGAGCGTGATGGAGTAGAGGGGAGCGGAGCGGGATGAGGAGAGGGGAGTGGAGCGGGCTGGAGGGGAGCGGAGTGGGCTGGAGGAGAGGGGAGTGGAGCGGAATGGAGGAGAGGGGAGCGGGTGGAGGAGAGGGGAGTGGAGCGGGATGGAGGAGAGGGGAGTGGAGCGTGATGGAGTAGAGGGGAGTGGAGCGTGATGGAGTAGAGGGGAGAGGAGCGGGATGGAGGAGAGGGGAGTGGAGCGGGCTGGAGGGGAGTGGAGCGGGCTGGAGGAGAGGGGAGTGGAGCGGAATGGAGGAGAGGGGAGCGGGTGGAGGAGAGGGGAGCGGAGCGGGCTGGAGGAGAGGGGAGCGGAGCGGACTGGAGGAGAGGGGAGCGGAGCGGGATGGAGGAGAGGGGAGTGGAGCGGGCTGGAGGGGAGCGGAGCGGGCTGGAGGAGAGGGGAGTGGAGCGGAATGGAAGAGAGGGGAGCGGGTGGAGGAGAGGGGAGTGGAGCGGGCTGGAGGAGAGGGGTGCAGGATGGAGGAGAGGGGAGTGGAGCGGGATGGAGGAGAGGGGAGTGGAGCGTGATGGAGTAGAGGGGAGTGGAGCGTGATGGAGTAGAGGGGAGTGGAGCGTGATGGAGTGGAGGGGAGCGGAGCGGGATGGAGGAGAGGGGAGTGGAGCGGGATGGAGGAGAGGGGAGTGGACCGGACTGGAGGAGAGGGGAGCGGGATGGTGAGAGGGGAGCGGAGCGGGATGGGGGAGAGGGGAGCGGAGCGTGATGGAGTAGAGGGGAGCGGGCTGGAGGAGAGGGGAGCGGAGCGGGATGGAGTAGAGGGGAGCAGAGCGTGATGGAGTAGAGGGGTGCAGGATGAAGGAGAGGGGAGCGGAGCGGAATGGAGGGGAGCGGAGCGTGATGAAGTAGAGGGGAGCGGAGCGGGATGGAGTAGAGGGGAGCGGAGCGGGATGGAGGAGAGGGGAGCGGAGCGGGATGGAGGAGAGGGGTGCAGGATGGAGGAGAGGGGAGTGGAGCGGGCTGGAGGAGAGGGGAGTGGAGCGGACTGGAGGAGAGGGATGGAGGAGAGGGGAGTGGAGCGGGATGGAGTAGAGGGGAGTGGAGCGGGATGGAGTAGAGGGGAGTGGAGCGTGATGGAGTAGAGGGGAGTGGAATGGAGGAGAGGGGAGCGGAGCGGAATGGAGGAGAGGGGAGCGGAGCAGGGTGGAGGGGAGCGGAGCGTGATGGAGTAGAGGGGAGTGGAGCGGAATGGAGGAGAGGGGAGCGGAGCAGGGTGGAGGAGAGGGGAGCGGAGCGGGCTGGACGAGAGGGGAGCGGAGCGGGCTGGACGAGAGGGGAGCGGAGCGTGATGGAGTAGAGGGGAGCGGAGCGGAATGGAGGAGAGGGGAGCGGAGCATGGTGGAGGAGAGGGGAGCGGAGCGTGATGGAGTAGAGGGGAGTGGAGCGGAATGGAGGAGAGGGGAGCGGAGCAGGGTGGAGGAGAGGGGAGCGGAGCGGGCTGGACGAGAGGGGAGCGGAGCGTGATGGAGTAGAGGGGAGCGGAGCGGGATGGAGGAGAAGGGTGCAGGATGGAGGAGAGGGGAGAGGAGCAGGGTGGAGGAGAGGGGAGCGGAGCGTGATGGAGTAGAGGGGAGCGGAGCGGGATGGAGGAGAGGGGAGCGGAGCGGGATGGAGGAGAGGGGAGCGGAGCGGGATGGAGGAGAGCGGACCGGGATGGAGGAGAGCGGAGCGGTGCAGGATGGAGGAGAGCGGACCGGGAGGTAGGAGAGGGGAGCGGTGCAGGATGGAGGAGAGCGGACCGGGATGGAGGAGAGGGGAGCGGTGCAGGATGGAGGAGAGGGGAGCGGAGCGGGGTGGTGCAGATGGGAGTGGTGCAGGATGGAGGAGAGGGGAGCGGAGCGGGCTGGAGGAGAGGGGAGCGGAGCGGGGTGGTGCAGAGGGGAGCGGTGCAGGATGGAGGGGAGGGGAGCAGAGCAGGATGGAGTGGAGCGGTGCACAGCATGGCCTGACTGACTGACCCGACTGATGGGCCTGACTGTGTCACACACAGAAAGAACATTGTGACATGGGTTTAGAATTCCAGACTGGAATAAAACAATAAAATAAATACACTTGATTTCAGTAACAAAACAGGGGGCAGGACAGTGCATCACAGTGGGCACTTAGCCTCAGTGTGATGGGATTAATAATGCTTTGGGAAACAGTGAGAGTACATTCAGGGACATGTACTGTATGTGGAAGGATACATTGACCTCCATCTATGGAGAAAGAAAGTCCCTCTCTGTGCTGGTAACAGGAAGCAGGCTGTACCAGCAGAAGGAGATACAGTAAGGCTCAGTAGTAATAGTCTATCTCTGAGGTATCTCTGGCTCCCTCCAATGGGAAAACACCAGATCAGCTTCCTGAGTGAACTCCGACCTTAGTCTATGTGGGTGTTATGTGGTGTGCTGAGGTAATACATGTAGAGAACAGGGCTTTGGTATAGTTGGTGATGTGTAGGGGATAGGCCGCTGTAGAGAATAGGGATTTCATGCAGATGGGTGATGATAAGGCCCTTGTACTGTTTTGTACAGATGAGATAAAGCTTCTAGTTTTCCTCTCCTTTTTCAGTCTCATTGTTCCACTAATCACTTCCCGCACTTATCTAAGATGGTTTCAGACTCATTTTCTTGCTTTACAAGAAATGTCACTTCACAAATCCATTGTAAGGACACAGATGTGAAGGTTATACAAGTTTGAGTTTGTAAAAACACTTTCTAGTCTATTGACCACAATGACATAATGCTTCCATTGACCTGTCTTTTGTAACGGGAGCAGATTGTGTGTGTGGTGAGTAAGAATGTGAGTTTAGAAATGACGACGTCTAACATACGTTGGGGTCGTGACCTCTGACCTCAAATCAGGTTCATTATATGGTGAACTGGTGACCCCCTCCTGTTTTGTGCGGGTGGGGTCACTGCTGAACAATGGAGGTTGGGCCTTAGGGAGGGGAGGCGAGGGGTGGGCAGTCTACCCGGTCTCTGCCACTCTCTCTGTCCCCTTCCCCTAGTCAGCGGGGCACCCCACCCCTCTAAACATACTCCGAGACACTTCCACTACTTCCTCTTTATCTGAACCTAACCCACCAGTTATCTGATACACACTATATATACAAAAGTATGTGGACACCCCTAGTGGATTTGGCTATTTCCACCAAAACCATTGCTGACAGGTGTATAAAATCGAGCACACAGCCATCATATCTCCACAGACTAACATTGGTAGTAGAATGGCCTTACTGAACAGCTCAGTGACTTGTGGCACCGCTATAGGATGCCACCTTTCCAACAAGTCAGTTCGTCAAATTTCTGCCCTGCTACAGCTTCCCCAGTCAACTGTTAGTGCTGTTATTGTGAAGTGGAAACGTCTAGGAGTAACAATGGCTCCACCGCGAAGTGGTAGGCCACACAAGCTCACAAAAACGGAACGGCTGAGTGCTAAAGCATGTAACACGTAAAAGTTGTCTGTACTCGTTTGCAACACTCACTACCAAATCAAATCAAATTTATTTACAGTTCCATGCGAAAGTATTCGGGCCCCTTGAACTTTGCGACCTTTTGCCACATTTCAGGCTTCAAACATAAAGATATAAAACTGTATTTTTTTGTGAAGAATCAACAACAAGTGGGACACAATCATGAAGTGGAATGACATTTATTGGATATTTCAAACTTTTTTCACAAATCAAAAACTGAAAAATTGGGCGTGCAAGATGGTAGAGGTAGTCACCTGGAATGCATTTCAATTAACAGGTATGCCTTGTTAAAAGTTCATTTCTGGAATTTCTTTCCTTCTTAATGCATTTGAGCCAATCAGTTGTGTTGTGACAAGGTAGGGGTAGCCCAGAAGATAGCCCTATTTGGTAAAAGACCAAGTCCATATTATGGCAAGAACAGCTCAAATAAGCAAAGAGAAAGAACAGTCCACCATTATTTGAAGACCTGAAGGTCAGTCAATATGTAACATTTCAAGAACTTTGAACGTTACTTCAATTGCAGTCGCAAAAACCATCAAGTGCTATGATGAAACTGGCTCTCATGAGGACCACCACAGGAAAGGAAGACCCAGAGTTACCTCTGCTGCAGAGGATACGTTCATTAGAGTTAACTGCACCTCAGATTGCAGCCCAAATAAATGCTTCACAGAGTTCAAGTAACAGACACATCTCAACATCAACTGTTCAGAGACTGCGTAAATCAAGCCTTCATGGTCAAATTGCTGAAAAGAAACCACTACTAAAGGACACCAATAAAAAGAAGAGACTTGCTTGGGCCAAGAAACACGAGCAATGGACATCAGGGCAATGGACCTTTGCCCTGATGTCCAAATGTGAGATTTTTGGATCCAATTACCGTGTGATGCAGAGTACGTTAACGGATGATCTCCACATGTGTGGTTTCCACCATGAAGCATGGAGGAGGTGGTGTTATGGTGTGGGGGTGCTTTGCTGGTGACACTGTCGGTGATTTATTTAGAATTCAAGGCACACTTAGCTAGCATGGCTACCACAGCCTTCTGCAGCGATACGCCATCCCATCTAGTTTGAGCTTAGTGGATCTATCATTTGTCTTTCAACAGGACAAGGACCCAACATGCCAAGAGTTTGCAAAGCTGTCATCAAGGCAAAGAGTGGTTACTTTGAGGAATCTCAAAAATAAAATATATTTTAATTTGTTTAACACTTTTTTGTTACTACATGATTTCATGTGTTATTTCATAGTTTTGATGTCTTCACTATTATTCTACAATGTAGAAAATAGTCAAAGTAAATAAAAACCCTTGAATGAGTATCCAAACTCTTGACTGTATACACACACACACACACACACACACACACACACACACACACACACACACACACACACACACACACACACACACACACACACACACACACACACACACACACACACACACACACACACACACACACATACATACATACATACATACATACAGTGGGGGGAAAAAGTATTTAGTCAGGCACCAATTGTGCAAGTTCTCCCACTTAAAAAGATGAGAGGCCCGTCATTTTCATCATAGGTACACTTCAACTATGACAGACAAAATGAGAAAAAAAAATCCAGAAAATCACATTGTAGGATTTTTAATGAATTTATTTGCAAATTATGGTGGAAAATAAGTATTTGGTCAATAACAAAAATTTATCTCAATAGTTTGTTATATACCCTTTGTTGGCAATGACAGAGGTCAAACGTTTTCTGTAAGTCTACACAAGGTTTTCACACACTGTTGCTGGTATTTTGGCCCATTCCTCTATGCAGATCTCCTCTAGAGCAGTGACATTTTGGGGCATACAAAGATGTTCTACTGGATACATAGGACATACATCCTTCAGAGGTGGTTTGGGATCATTGTCATGCTGAAAGACCCAGCCACGTTTCATCTTCAATGCCCTTGCTGATGGAAGGAGGTTTTCACCAAAATCTCACGATACATGGTTCTTCTTTTCTTTACACGGATCAGTAAAAAACAGATGCTTCACAGTAGGTATGGTGTTCTTTGGATGCAACTCAGCATTCTTTGTCCTCCAAACACGACTTTACTTTGGTCCCAGCTCTCTGCAGTTCATTCACTAGGTCCCGCCGTGCGGTTCTGGGATTTTTGCTCACCGTTCTTGTGATCATTTTGACCCCACGGGGTGAGATCTTGTGTGGAGCCCCAGATCGAGGGAGATTATCAGTGGTCTTGTATGTCTTCCATTTGCTAATAATTGCTCCCACAGTTGATTTCTTCAAACCAAGCTGCTTACCTATTGCAGATTCAATCTTCCCAGCCTGGTGCAGGTCTACTATTTTGTTTCTGGTGTCCTTTGACACCACTTTGTCTTGGCCATTTGCAGGTAACGAGTGGAGGAGAGGATCATGAGGTTTTTAATGAATTTGTTGCTTATGGTGGAAAATAAGTATTTGGTCACACTTTTTAAGTGGGAGAACTTGCACAATTGGTCTGGCTGACTAAATACTTTTTCGCCCCATCTTGATTGTTTGTAGGTGACCAAATACTTATTTTCCACCATAATTTGCAAATAAATAAATACAAAATCCTACAATATGATTTTCTGGATCCCCCCCCCATCATTTTGTCTGTCATAGTTGAAGTGTACCTATGATGAAAATTACAGGCCTCTCTCATCTTTTTAAGTGGGAGAACTTGCACAATTGGTGGCTGACTAAATACTTTTTCGCCCCACACGTACGGACGGACGGACGGACGGACACACACACACACACACACACACACACACACACACACACACACACACACACACACACACACACACACACACACACACACACACACACACACACACACACACACACACACACACACACACACACACACACACACACACACACACACACACAATCCAATCTTCTCTTAGACTAATCAAGTAAAGTATCCATTTAGGAAATTCTATATAAATGTACGTATAACATCTACAGGCGTAGGATCTTAATTTGATCACCCTGTTGTTGCAGGATATTTCCTGTCCATTAATTATAATTTTCCACACAATAATTCACATTTCCTGTTGCTCCAGGATTATTTTCCTGCTGTGAGAAACTGTTCAAATTAAAATCCCACATCTGTCATGTCTACCAATACTCTTTAATAGCCTCCTCTATCTGTCCTCTTCCCTTCCTGATCACTTAGCTCAGAGGACCTGATTAATGAAAAGGCTATATAATGGAAAGGCATTTAGTGCGTTTACCTATCAGTCGCAGTGGAGAAAGGGAGACATGAACAGGAAGTAATTTGGGCCTATTGGAACACATTCTCTCTCTTAACATGATAGGAAAGGAACCATGGAATTATAATTACTTGGGATTCTTTTTCTATAGACAGAACAAATCACAATGTCCCTGTGTATCACACATTGACTGGATAATACTCGCAATACTTCTCATCTGTCTCCTTATGGGGCACTACAGTATATCCTGACCACTCAAAGCCTATTTGGATTGGATACAGAGCTGTCCTGTCCTGTCCTAGGTATTCTCCCGGCACTCCAAGACGCTCCAAGAAAAACAAGGCCACTTAGCAAGGCTCTATAAATAGCAGCAGTAGTGCATTACAGAAGTATATTAACCCAGATCCATCTCTTATCGCCCCGGGGGCCAAAAGGGATGACATGGTGAGAACAACAGAGCAGAAATGGGTGGACTGGAATATGGGTGTGCGTGCACGTGCAGGGAGCAATTGAGGATGTAGTCTGGGTTCTTTTGGGATGGCCTGAGAAGCGAATGTGAGTGACTTAGATATTCCTGACAAGTGACTAAACTCACTGCTGATAATCTAGGACGGTTACCCTGTGGTGTGTGTCATTTGACCAAGCTTGAGGTGTGATCTGTGTGTGTGTGTGTGTGTGTGTGTGTGTGTGTGTGTGTGTGTGTGTGTGTGTGTGTGTGTGTGTGTGTGTGTGTGTGTGTGTGTGTGTGTGTGTGTGTGTGTGTGTGTGTGTGTGTGTGTGTGTGTGTGTACGGGCAGGGGACTGTGGCTATGACCCGACTTCCGCACTAAATCTGGACTAATCCTGGCAGCATTAACTTCATCTGTACAGTGAAACCTGAAGGATCCATTGACCCATTAGGACACAGTGACAGGAAGGCATTTACTAAATGACTGGTGGAAAATCATAGGGTGTTGCTTAGCTGCTTACTCTAATCAGATGATTGACGCTACTGACGATTAGAGTAAAAACCCTCCCTTTTTTGAGCCAGGCTTTTTTTTTTTTTTTTTTTTTTACAGATGTTGCATTGTGTTATTTGTTTATTGCATATCACTAATTCTTCTGTGGCTGCGGCTGATGCAATGCTTTTTGTGAAATGAAAGGGATTTCTAAAAAGTAAGCCCACCCCAGTCCTTGCACACACACACACACACACACACACACACACACACACACACACACACACACACACACACACACACACACACACACACACACACACACACACACACACACACACACACACACACACACACACACACACACACACACACACACACACACACGCACACGCACACACACGCACGCATTGACACAGACACACAAACACGTACACCTGGCTTACTCACAGGTGGATGTATATAACAAAGTAGGGTCAATTATCAGTCTTGGATAAATGGAGAACAGAGATTCAAAAAGGATACAAAATAGACTGTGTGTGTGACTGTATAAGACACAATGATGACACACACACCGAGCAATGGTGAACACACAAAGGGCTTTATCTTCATGCCCACACATGGGCAGCTTAGAGGAGCCAGTAGACGTGCCAGTGTCCTAGTCGCCAAGCAGACATAGTCTCACACACACACACACACACACGCTCTCTGTGGGAATCCCAGCACAGCAACACACCAATGTGTGATCATTTTCTTCTTCTACAGTGCCACACACACACACACACACACACACACACACACACACACACACACACACACACACACACACACACACACACACACACACACACACACACACACACACACACACACACACACACACACACACACACACACACACACACACACACACACACACACACACACGCACACAAACACACCTCTTCACATATGCTGTCTGTGTGAGCAGGTGTCTCATTCTATGCACCCTAAAGACAACATTTGGCTACAGATAGTTCTTTTCATGATCATTCCCTCCCTTAACTGAACAATCCACAAAGCCAATTCTATTTCAACCTCTTAGGTCACAAGCTCCACCAAACACCACATGCCTTCTGCAGTGTCATTCTTCCTGCTATACATGTGTGCAGTATGTTTCCATGTGTTTCTGTATCTGTACATGTCTCTCTCCTCAGTCAGCGTCCACTCTCCATGTATGTGTGAATGTGTGATTGTCTGCGTTTGTGCGAGTGCGTGTGTACGTGCGCGTGACTGTGTGCATACGTGTGTGTACAGTATATCTGTATGTGAGAGGTCTGTTCTCTCCTCCAGCAGTCAGTGGGCTCTCTGCTGCAGCGCCATTGTCTGAAAGACTATAATTAATTGGAGGAGAAGTGTGGCTGTTGACCTTTTCGCAGGTGATCGTCAGCCTGCCGCGCTCCGCTCGTTAATCGCTCAGCCATCACTCTGTCTCGTTCCTGACCACGACAATTACACACCCGGTCGCCCGGCGCACAGAGCGACAGTCGAAACGGCCACTTCCACACCAGGCAGACACACACACTTACACAATGATGCACTCACAAACATACACTGACATACACACACTTATGCAAACACACACACATGAAAAAATTATGCATCAACACAGAGGCACGCACAGACACGCACACAGACACACGCACACACACCACACGCACACACACACCACACAAAGTATCCCCTATTACCCACTCTGTACAGCTGTTCATTTCACCTGCCCATTACCTGAAATCTGTGTGACATTAGAATAATGCTAACTTTCCTAATGCTCCACTTATCTAGGAGGTCATAAACGTATCATAGAAATGAGACGGGCTGAGAGCCATGTTCCCCTCCTGGGTGGGCACAGGTCAAGCGTTTGACACTTTTGGAGGGATTTCTAGCTCGTTCTACTCTATGTGAGTGGCAGACAGATGGTGTAGATTGATGATGGAGACTAGAAGTGAGGTGTAAGAACCAGGAAGAATCTTTATCATAGGATCCCTGTCATTAGAGTATCCCCTCTTTTTCTGGATTATTCACAGCTACACTTACACTTGAGTTAGCTATAGCGCTCCTTACATTGAGTGGGTTGAGGAAGACTGAGCGACAGGAATTCCAGATAGTCCATTTCCTGATCTAGAGGTATGTTGGATAAAGATGTCTCAGGGCCTTCAAGTACATTTCATATATTTGAAAATATTGTACATATTTGAATCCAGTCTGTATAACTAAACAACGTGAGAAACCACAAGATTACGTTTTGGGCTCTACAAAAAGCTGACCCCAAAAAGTTGACATCAACGGGATGGACAGAGAGCAGGAGAGACAGAGGAGAGGGGAAAGCAAACACACAGAAATAGATATGGGACTGAGTTGAGATGATGAGAGGAGAGCGAGGGAGAAAGAGAGAGAAAGGGAGAGCTCTTCATTTCCTGATCAGCACTAAGATCTGTGTTAAGGAGCTGGAGCTAATTGAGATGTTTGTGTTGCTCCTTTCTATTCCCCCACTCCCTTTCCCTTTCATTCTCTCTCTGTCTTTCGCTCTCTCCTCATCTCTCTCTCTTTTTCGCCAAGGCGTAATTATTTGCAATTTGCCTAAGTCATCCATTTGCTGGGACGCCAAGCATGAAAAATAGGCAATTTTGTCAAAATGGAAATGCCTCTCGGAGTCAACCTAGGGGAAATAACCTGGGGAGAGGGGCTGTCTGATGGAGCCCTTCTGATAACTGTCACAGGAGCAGAAATAATAAAGTAGCCACGTCAGTCTGCCACGAGGTACGTCTGTATGTATGTACAGTATGTATGTACGTGTGTGTGTGTGTGTGTGTGTGTGTGTGTGTGTGTGTGTGTGTGTGTGTGTGTGTGTGTGTGTGTGTGTGTGTAGAGGGGTATAAGTTGTGAACTTCGTGGGTGTGCCCAGCCGACAGCCCGCTTGCAACTCGCCAGGGGCATCAGGGGTCATTGGCGGCTGTACCTACCAGTCTGCGCACATGACGATGTCAAAGTGTCCCTCCAGCGCTGTGACATCTGTTTCACAGTCCCACCTGACCACTCTGTAGGATGGGTAGAAGTTCAAGTTTTATTGTCACATGCAAAAGTACTGTGAAATGCTTAACTTTCAAGCTCTACACAACAGTGCAATAATCAATATAAAAATAGTATACCTAATAAAAGTAATTCCTTAAAAAACGAATATATATATATATATACACTGAACATACACTGAACAAAATATAAACGCAACACGTAAAGTGTTGGTCCCATGTTTCATGAGCTGAAAAAAAATATCCATATAGACACATATTATTTCTCTCCAATTTTGTGGACAACTTTGTTTACAT
Organism: Oncorhynchus gorbuscha; assembly: GCF_021184085.1. NCBI lineage: Eukaryota > Metazoa > Chordata > Actinopteri > Salmoniformes > Salmonidae > Oncorhynchus > Oncorhynchus gorbuscha. The sequence continues at coordinate 68,713,073 of NC_060179.1, read as the reverse complement.
CCTGGTTAGAGAGCAGTTCTCCGTTGCCAAGATAATCCATCCACTTGAAAGGTGTGGCATATGAAAACACTGTTTAAACATCATGATCATTACACAGGTGCACCTTATGTTGGGGATCAGAAAAGGCTCTCTAAGATGTAGACTTTGGTCACAGAACACAATGCCACAGATTTCTCAAGCTTTGGTGGAGTGTGGAATTGGCATGCTGACTGCAGGAATGGCCACCAGAGCTGTTGTCAGGGAATTTAATGTTAATTTCTCTACCATATGCCACCTCCAACGTAATTTTAGAGAAGTTGGCAGTATGTCCAACCGGCCTCACAACCGCACACCACGTGTAACCATGCCAGCCCAGGACCTCCACATCCAGCTTCTTCACCTGCGGGATCGTGTGAGACCAGCAACCCGGAAAGTTGAAGAGTATTTATGTCTGTAATAAAGCTCTTTTGTGGGAAAAAAAATCATTTTGATTGGCAAGGCCTGGCTCCCCAGTGGGTGTTCCTGGCTCCCAAGTGGGTGGGCCTATGCCCTCCCAGGCCCATGCATGGCTGCGCCCCTACCCAGTAATGTGGAATCCATAGTTTAGGGCCTAATTAATTTATTTCAAATGACTGACTTCCTTGTATGAACTGTAACTCAGTAAAATTGTTGAATGTTGTGTTAAAAGTTTTGTTCAGTATATTTTTGTTCAGTATATACACCACCGTTCAAAAGTTTGGGGTCACTTAGAAATGTCCTCGTTTTTGAAAGATAAGCTATTTTTTTGTCCATTAAAATAACATCAAATTGATCAGAAATACAGTGTAGACATTGTTCATGTTGTAAATGACTATTGTAGCTGGAAACGGCAGACAGAGGCCCTTTATCAGCAACCATCACTCCTGTGTTCCAATGGCACGTTGTGTTAGCTAATCCAAGTTTATCAATTTAAAAGGCTAATTGACCATTAGAAAACCCTTTTGCAATTATGTAGGCACAGCTGAAAACTGTTGTTCTGATTAAGCAGCAATAAGACTAGTTGAGACTAGTTTGAGTATCTGGAGCATCAGCATTTGTGGGTTCGAGTAAAGGTTCAAAATGGCCAGAAACAAAGAACTTTCTTCTGAAACTCGTCAGTCTATTCTTGTTCTGAGAAATGAAGGCTATTCCATGCGAGAAACTGTCAAGAAACTGAAGATCCCGTACAACGCTGTGTACTACTCCCTTCACAGAACAGTGCAAACTGGCTCTAACCAGAATAGAACGAGTGGGAGACCCCGGTGCACAACTGAGCAAGAGGACAAGTACATTAGAATGTCTAGTTTGAGAAACAGACATCTCACAAGTCCTCAACTGACAGATTCATTAAATAGTACCCACAAAACAAGAGTCTCTCTGCTTTGCTGGTGACACTGTCAGTGATTTATTTAGAATTCAAGGCACACTTAGCCAGCATGGCTACCACAGCATTCTGCAGCGATACACCATCCCACCTGGTTTGCGCTGATTGGGACTATTATTTGTTTTTCAACAGGACAATGACCCAACACACCTATAGGCTGTGTAAGGGCTATTTGACCAAGAAGGAGAGTGATGGAGTGCTGCATCAGATGACCTGGCTTCCACAATCACCCGACCTCAACCCAATTGAGATGGTTTGGGATGAGTTGGACAGCAGAGTGAAGTAAAAGCAGCCAACAAGTGCTCAGCATATGTGGGAACTCCTTCAAGACTGTTGGAAAAGCATTCCAGGTGAAGCTGGTTGAGAGAATGCCAAGAGTGTGCAAAGCTGTCATCAAGACAAAGGGTGGCTATTTTGAAGAATCTCAAATATATTTGGATTTGTCTAACACTTTTTTGGTTACTACATGATTCCATAGGTTATTTATGTATGTTATTATTATATGTTATTTTGACTGCTATTGTATATAATAAAGAAAACATGAGAAATATGAGAGGAAGCTATATACAGGGTCAGTGCCAATACCACATTTAAAATGTGCAGGGATACTGGAGTATTTTTAGAATGGCAAAGGGCTTAGGGGAGAGTAACATGGGGTCCTTCTGTAGCTCAGTTGGTAGAGCATGGCGCTTGTAACGCCGAGGTAGTGGGTTCGATCCCCGGGACCACCCATACGTAGAATGTATGCACACATGACTGTAAGTCGCTTTGGATAAAAGCGTCTGCTAAATGGCATATATTATTATATTATTATACTGTAGGGTAACTAACTATCGTTTACGGACATACAATCAGGTACAAATATGCTCATTCTCCATTAAACATAAGTTATGCTCCCTTTCCCTTTGTCCTGCTCCTTTCCTCTCTCCTTTCTTCCCTTCTCAGTGTGTTGTCTCCTGGCGTCTCAACGCCCCCCACTGTGTGTGTGCCTCAGTGCACAGAGGTAAAACACACCTCGTCAGACCTCTCAGAGAGAGCCCTATCTGACATGACACCTGAAATCAACAGCTCGATTGTCTCAGCCCAGGAATCCCACTGCTAGTACTATGACTGCTGTGACCACTGACAGGTACTCTCCATGTCTACAGGAGCTTCATCAGTACTACTCTATTGTACCGCAAGGGCTGCTCCTGCTATTAATGTTATTGTACAGTCTCTAGCCCTAGCTCCTGACAGCCCCCTCCTATACACTATCCACGCCCCGCCTGTGGTCACTACGTCTTCCTTCCTTCCTTCTCCTTTCCATCTCCCCATCTCTTCAGCCAGTTAAACACTTGACTCTTTTTTTTTCTCTCTGTCTCCGTCTGTCTCTCTGTCTCTCTCTCTCTCAAGAGATCGGGTCCAGGCCCCAGACAGCCAAATGGGATTATTAATAAACCATTATTAACACTCAGTAAACAAAAATTATGTCTTGTGGAAATACAATCTCATCTCCCGGCAGGGGGCCCGCGCCTGCTTTTTATTCAGTGACTTGAGAAAAGCAATCCCCCCTCATCCAATCGCGGGGCGACCTTCACCCCTCTCAAACCGTGCGTTCTGACAGGAGGTTTAATCTGAAAAGAAAACAATCAAAGTAATGCAGGCTAATTATACGTTTACTTTTTCACTTCATCATCCCGTGTAAATACACGAGGAGGAGGGAGGGAGGTGGTGCAGGGAGCAAGGGAAAGAGCGAGGGAGGGAGGTGGTGCAGGGAGCAAGGGAAAGAGCGAGGGAGGGTGGAGGTGCAGGGAGCAAGGGAAAGAGCGAGGTAGGGAGGCGGTGCAGGGAGCAAGGGAAAGAGCGAGGGAGGGAGGTGGTGCAGGGAGCAAGGGAAAGAGCGAGGGAGGGAGGTGGTGCAGGGAGCAAGGGAAAGAGCGAGGGAGGGAGGTGGTGCAGGGAGCAAGGGAAAGAGCGAGGGAGGGAGCTGGTGCAGGGAGCAAGGGAAAGAGCAAGGGAAAGAGCGAGGGAGGGAGGTGGTGCAGGGAGCAAGAGAAAGAGCGAGGGAGGGAGGTGGTGCAGGGAGCAAGGGAAAGAGCGAGGGAGGGAGCTGGTGCAGGGAGCAAGGGAAAGAGCGAGGGAGGGAGCTGGTGCAGGGAGCAAGGGAAAGAGCAAGGGAAAGAGCGAGGGAGGGAGCTGGTGCAGGGAGCAAGAGAAAGAGCAAGGGAAAGAGCGAGGGAGGGAGGTGGTGCAGGGAGCAAGGGAAAGAGCGAGGGAGGGAGGTGGTGCAGGGAGCAAGGGAACGAGCGAGGGAGGGAGCTGGTGCAGGGAGCAAGGGAAAGAGCGAGGGAGGGAGCTGGTGCAGGGAGCAAGGGAAAGAGCGAGAGAGGGAGGTGGTGCAGGGAGCAAGGGAAAGAGCGAGAGAGGGAGGTGGTGCAGGGAGCAAGAGAAAGAGCAAGGGAAAGAGCGAGGGAGGGAGGTGGTGCAGGGAGCAAGGGAAAGAGCGAGGGAGGGAGGTGGTGCAGGGAGCAAAGGAAAGAGCGAGGGAGGGAGGTGGTGCAGGGAGCAAGGGAAAGAGCGAGGGAGGGAGGAGGTGCAGGGAGCAAGGGAAAGAGCGAGGGAGGGAGGTGGTGCAGGGAGCAAGGGAAAGAGCGAGGGAGGGAGGAGGTGCAGGGAGCAAGGGAAAGAGCGAGGGAGGGAGGTGGTGCAGGGAGCAAGGGAAAGAGCTAGGGAGGGAGGTGGTGCCGGGAGGTGGTGCAGGGAGCAAGAGAAAGAGCTAGGGAGGGAGGTGGTGCAGGGAGCAAGAGAAAGAGCGAGGGAGGGAGGAGGTGCAGGGAGCATGGGAAAGAGCGAGGGAGGGAGAGTAGAGGAGGGGAAGCGAGGGAGACTGGGATCAAGTAAGTGAGATCGCTGAACGACAAAATTACTTTTTAGGGAGGTAATGAATGGTGTTTTTCAGCTAGAACTATCCCTGTATCCAGGGTACAACAGAATGACTGGTGACGTGGGGTTTCTGTTGATGGTTTCTGGATGAAGACATCCAATTAGACCGAATCGTTCTACTTTGATAAATTTACACACACAGACACACCTCCTTTACCTCTACCTCAATCAGGACGGGTGATACCTTGAGGTTTACATACCGTAACCATGTAATAAGCCCTGACTCCCCAACAGCAGCAGTTAAGCATGGCTAACTCTAACCTAGACTATTAACTATTTGCCTTAAAAGGTCATGAACAATCAGAATCATGTTTTCATGAAATGTGATGATATTTGGATGAAACCAGTATGATGACCAAAGTGTGAAAAATGACTGTTGCTTCTACATTGATAAAGTTTGATCATAAAGTTACTGGTCCCCTCCCCCATGTCAAACACTTGGATTCAGGAGGTGGATTATTAAGGAGATACGGTGACATCACTCTCATTTTAATACACCAATGGTAACATGATATTCTCTTACCAAATTTAACTTCTTCGAGATAGGGGGTGCTCTTTTATTTTTTGGATAAAAAACGTTCCCGTTTTAAACAAGATATTTTGTCACAAAAAGCATTGTGTTGTGTGACAAAACTCCACATTTTAGAGTGGCTTTTTATTGCCCCAGGCTGACCAGGCTGTTTAATCAGCTTCTTAATATGCCACAACTGTCAGGTGGATGGATTATCTTGGCAAAGGAGAAATGTGTTAGCTAGTTACCGGCTAGCTAGGTCTTCATCTGTGTCTGGTGTTAGCTAGTTACCGGCTAGCTAGGTCTTCATCTGTGTCTGGTGTTAGCTAGTTACCGGCTAGCTAGGTCTTCATCTGTGTCTGGTGTTAGCTAGGTCTTCATCTGTGTCTGGTGTTAGCTAGGTCTTCATCTGTGTCTGGTGTTAGCTAGTTACCCGCTAGCTAGGTCTTCATCTGTGTCTGGTGTTAGCTAGGTCTTCATCTGTGTCTGGTGTTAGCTAGTTACCGGCTAGCTAGGTCTTCATCTGTGTCTGGTGTTAGCTAGGTCTTCATCTGTGTCTGGTGTTAGCTAGGTCTTCATCTGTGTCTGGTGTTAGCTAGGTCTTCATCTGTGTCTGGTGTTAGCTAGTTATCGGCTAGCTAGGTCTTCACCTGTGTCTGGTGTTAGCTAGTTACCGGCTAGCTAGGTCTTCATCTGTGTCTGGTGTTAGCTAGTTACCGGCTAGCTAGGTCTTCATCTGTGTCTGGTGTTAGCTAGTTACCGGCTAGCTAGGTCTTCATCTGTGTCTGGTGTTAGCTAGTTACCGGCTAGCTAGGTCTTCATCTGTGTCTGGTGTCAGCTAGTTACCGGCTAGCTAGGTCTTCATCTGTGTCTGGTGTTAGCTAGTTACCGGCTAGCTAGGTCTTCAGCCAGCATGGAACAAAAGGGAGGGAAGGTTTGTTCAAAAGTCTGAGGTAGTTGTCATGTCAACACATCAGTCAGTGCTGCTGTGAATGGCATCACAAGAGACATACCAAATGGGGGATGTTTAAAAAAGTTGACATCATTGATGCAATTTCCATGTTGTTTGAGTTGCTTTGTGTTTCACCACATTTGCTTGAGATGATTTTACTGCAACACTGCATCCAAGTTTCTTGACATAGGCGTTTCAAAGAGATGTCAGTCAATGCCAGCCTCTTTTCAAACATTCCTGGTTGTAAGCCATGAGAAAAATGACTTACTACATTTTTTTTGGGGGAGATTTCTATCCACCAAAAATATTATGGGTGATATTTTAGTCACTCAAAAGTCTATTTTACATGGGAATAAGAATGAGACTGTTCCACAGTGATGATAACTGAGGTGACTTATTGAGCTGAACCCATATATGGATTTCATTAAAGTAATAGTGATAGAGAGATTTGAGAGGTGTGAGAGAGGGAGGTGTTATCAGATAAACGTCTCACCTGCTGGAAACATCTGTGGAGCCAAAGACACCGGCCTGCCTGTTTCTCTCGATGACTCCACGCACATCTGGTGACCTGGTTAAGGTTACAACTAAACATCTCACATTCACAACTAACATTAGTCACATGCAGCTACTGACATGATCTAGCATTTTATTAGGCAGGTTTGGGGTCTTTGGTGGTAACTTATCAGCTGTGGGCACGCAAGCACGCACACACACACCATCCCTGAACTCCGGGGGCAAAGTGAGAGGCTGACAGATACTTGACAGGACAGAGCAGAAATGAGCAGAGAAGAACAGAACAGAACAGAACAGACCTGAACAGAACAGGGCAGGGCAGGGCAGGGCAGGGCAGGGCAGAGCAGAGCAGGGCAGAGCAGAGCAGGGCAGGGCAGGGCAGGGCAGGGCAGGGCAGGGCAGGGCAGGGCAGGGCAGGGCAGGGCAGGGCAGGGCTTAATGGAGGCCAGCAGATCAATCAGAAGGCTTTTAACCTGTAGCCTACGCCTGAGAGGAGCTCACCACATCACCACTATGACACACAGGCTGATTGATGTCAACCGGTCTATTAATACACTGTCTGGAGGGCCGGTGCTGAGGCAATTCAATTAGGATTTATCTGTCTTTAAAGCAGCAAAAAGCTGTAGCAAATCCAATCTAGAGCGCGAAGAGGAAAGAGAGGGGGAGGGGGGAGAGAGGGAGAGGTCTCTGCTGGATGGATGGAGAGCCAATCCTAGATCAAAGGGATGGGGCCTTACACATACACATGCATGCACACACACACACATGTTCAGGACAGACAACACACACACACAAATGTTCGGACAGACATCATACACACACAGGGCAGGTCTGTGTAGTAAGAGAGTCAGCACACTGGGATCATGGGCTGAGGAGGAGAGGAGCTTACAGGGTAATCTCATCAGTACCACCGCACTGGGGGAGAGGTCATCCTACACACTGCCAAGTGGTGCACACACACACACACACACACACACACACACACACACACACACACACACACACACACACACACACACACACACACACACACACACACACACACACACACACACACACACACACACACACACACGCTGTAACAGCCATGCACATACAGTGGTGTAACAGGTTTGGTTGGGGTCAATTCAAATGAAGGTCAACCCTAACAGGCTTGTACACACTCTCTCAGTCACTCACACAAATACAGTACTTGAACCGACAGGGATTCAGAAATAACGTAACACTTAACAAGCACTCAAGAATTCAACAGGTTCTCATATAAACACATTAATCTATACAGTAAGTAGATACTCATATTCCTAGTAGTGCATTTATTTGTCTGTTCTGGGTGTGTAAGCTGAAGAATATTTGTCCTTCTGGGTCGTCACACAGGGGGGAAGCAGCCAACATTCATGAATCAAACAATGATCAACAATTTTCAGTTTGTAATTCAAGTCAGGAGTGAGGGTGCTTGGTGAGCGTGTGTCTACTGTACGAGCGGCTGTATGGCACAATGTGTACGCGCGGCTGTATGGCACAATGTGTACGCGCGGCTGTATGGCACAATGTGTACGCGCGGCTGTATGGCACAATGTGTACGCGCGGCTGTATGGCACAATGTGTACGCGCGGCTGTATGGCACAATGTGTACGCGCGGCTGTATGGCACAATGTGTACGCGCGGCTGTATGGCACAATGTGTACGCGCGGCTGTATGGCACAATGTGTACGCGCGCTGTATGGCACAATGGCTGTATGGCACAATGTGTACGCGCGGCTGTATGGCACAATGTGTACGCGCGCTGTATGGCACAATGTGTACGCGCGGCTGTATGGCACAATGTGTACGCGCGGCTGTATGGCACAATGTGTACGCGCGGCTGTATGGCACAATGTGTACGCGCGGCTGTATGGCACAATGTGTACGCGCGGCTGTATGGCACAATGTGTACGCGCGGCTGTATGGCACAATGTGTACGCGCGGCTGTATGGCACAATGTGTACGCGCGGCTGTATGGCACAATGTGTACGTAACTGACAGTTAGACTTACAGGTTATCTCGTGGTCTTTTGTTTGAATTGTTTATGTGTCCGCTGTGCGGGGGAAATGATAATGCAAGCGGAACTACGTAGCTAATACTGTTGTAACGGGGATCGTTATTGTAGCAACACACCTTTGGAGGGAAGGCAATCCTGCGCTGCGTTAGCTAAGTTTTCATGTCATCGGGAGTAGTTCATAAAGGTTGAAGAGTATGTTAGGATGAAGTGTGAATTCATGCCAGGAATAATAAGTGTGAAGTTTGATTTCCTCCCTTCTGTAATAAGCAGCCAATGAGGTATTTGTTCCTTTATTCATGTGTTAATCTGAACCTGTTATAACGCCGGTTAAACTGTTATGTATGTAAGCACTTCAGAGTTATACCAAGCTAATAAGTCACTCGTAAGATAAGGTTGTAAGAGTGTGCTTAACTGTATTTTTCATTTACTTTATAGTTCTCACGGAAGGTGTGGTCCTGTGTAGCTCAGTTGGTAGAGCATGGCGCTTGTAATGCCAGGGTAGTGGGTTCGATCCCCGGGACCACCCATACGTAGAATGTATGCACGCATGACTGTAAGTCGCTTTGGATAAAAGCGTCTGCTAAATGGCATATATTATTATTATTATATTATTAGAATAAAGCCGCCAGTTAAAATCAAGGAACGGTTGTGCTCGTGGTTACTGAAGGGAGCTACAGTGTACGCGCGGCTGTATGGCACAATGTGTACGTGCGAGGCACGGTTAAATAATAATATATGCTAGTTGCTACATATTTACACTAGGAACGTGAAAAAGCGACTTTGAGAGGGTACTTACTGTACATGTTGTGTTGATTGAGAGAAACTCCTATTCTATTTCATCCACTCTCAATAGCCATATCTGCTCATCTATTTCTCTCCATTCTTTCTCTTTTCTCACACTTATCACACCATTCCATCTATTTCTATTATGAGAACGACTACACAAAAATAGTATCTCGGGGAAAAAGCCTGTGAATGTTGTGAAAGTGGCCTATTGGGCAACACAGCTGATTGTCCATCTCTGTGGCTGCCTTTCCCGCCAACCTCTTTCTTTTCTCTTTAAACAAAGCTGCAGTCAACTCTGAATTGTGTACGTTTCCGTCATCAGAGGCCCAGCGATGCTATTGTTACAGCCTCCGTGATATTCAATGACGTCTCATTGTGGTGAGCAGTTCTTCAGCTAAATCTGAACCATGTATTTTGTCCAAGCTTAGTGTGTGTAGGTTTCCTTCTTTTGTAAAAGCCACAGATTTCTCTTTATCACGTTGGTACAATTGAGAAGAGAGGGCTGGGGAGGGTGGGTAGACAGCGCTAACCAATGAGAGTGCAAGGAGCCATCAGTGCAAACCAATGAGAGAGCAGGGAGCTGGCAGTGTGGGTACAGGTGAAGGGGCACGAGACACATTACCTCTAGGTAGGCCGTTCCGTTGCCCCAAGCAAAACAAACAGAAGGAAAGTCACATTAATCAATGAAGCAGTCCAGTTGCTCAACAACAATATGCCCCCAACAACTCCGACCTGGATCTGATCCTATGATAACATTTAACAAATGCAGCACAGAGCCCACTCTGGAAATGTGCTGTTCTTGTAGAGTATGTGTTACATATAACAATATATATATATATATATATATATATATATATATATATATATATATATATATATATATAAAGGGTAATTTTATGATATTTACATTTAAAGACTACTCAAATTTCAGAGCACACTGTACAGATTTAAATGACACCTAGAATGTCTTGCTAGCGTCTAGAGTCATCCATCATTGTAGTGTCTTAAAGGAGGCCTGGGTAAGACTAAAATGTCACACATTTCTCAACTTTAATTAGTTCTTTCCCAATAACTATTTTGGATACAGATTTGGAAGGTATGCCAAGCATCCTTCCACCAATGGCCTTTCTATGGATTTCATTTCAGGAAGATCCAAAACATTAGAAATATCTTTGTGACAATCTTGTATGGAATGCCCCTTTATTGAATTGAATTTAATTGAATTGAATTAAATGCTCAGTCATCTAGCATTGTGGCTTTGGCCCTGAGAGGGAGTTGAAAAGACATGCATTTGGAGATACTTTGAGATAGTATGCAATTATTTCACTCAAATGGGGCAAGGTCTTACCGACCACTTTCAATCACTCATATAACACAACTGTAGAAGGATGGATTGAAATGGTATGGAAGGGACATTTTGCTGGATTCTAAGTGATATTGGGCACCAGAGTGCCGAGTGTGTCTTTGTGAAAATGCACATTCCCTCACATTCTCAGACAACTGTAATATTCTCTGACCTTGTAAGAAAAAACACAGACACACACATATACAGACAACCAACATGCCCACAAATGCTCACGCACACACAGTGTCTCTATGGGGTTGCTAATGACCCAGGGCTGAGTGCTGTGTTTGGGTCTCTGATGGAGTGAGAGAGAGGAGGATACTCTGAATAGCCTTCTCGTTCCCATCTGATAACAGAACTTCCTTCACGTCAGCACAAATGGCAATCTGAAAAGAGAGAGAGAGAAAAATCAGAGAATGAAAGATGAGACAAAAAGAGGACAAGAACCCAAAATAAAAGCAAAAGACCCCTAGAGAGAGTTAGTCTCTCCCCCTCCCTCTCCTCCCTCTCCAAACACACAAGACAGAAGCATCGCCTCATCTACAAAGCCTCATTCTCAACAGCTCCCTCTCCTTCCCTCTCTCCATCTTCCCTTTTTCTCTCCCTCCCTCCCCTCCCTCCTTTTCTCAGTCATCCTTTTTCCCCTCCATTTTATGTCTGCATTATTTTAATCATTCAATCAAATCAGTCAATACTTTTATCATTCCCGTTAGCTGTGGGCCTCTATCTTGCTATCAGTCTGTTCAGTAATTGCATTGTGACAGGGGATGATGGCGAGCAGAGAGCCTTTCATTTGCCGGTTTGTGTTTATCGGGCGGAGCCATCACGCGCGCTGTCACTCTGCTCTCTGCTCTCGGCCTGCCAGATGCCCTTCATATAACTTTGCACCGCAGACGAGGGAGCTTTGTGCTGCTGCTTCAGCTTCTTTACAACCCCGTCTTTTCTGTGTTTGCACCCTTTTTTTAAATCATGTGTGTGTGCGTGTGTGTGTGTGTGGCACATTCATATAAGATCAATGTTGTCAAATGCTCTATGACACACTGACAAGACCATCAGATGTCGGTCACCCCACCACCCCCCCAAAAAACCCACACACACCTCCACTCCAATTCAGCACCAGAAAATACAGAGAGAGTCATGAACATTCCCTCACCCCTCTTCCTCCCTCCTTTCCTCCCTCTCGCCCTAGTGGGCTGCTCGCTCCCTCCCCCTCTCTCCCTGTGGGGTGTAAAGGGGACAGCAAGCCCTGTCCCACCAGCTGGCCAGACGGGGAGAAGGAGCCCCAGGCCGAACAGGGCCTGGCCAGCCATGCAGAAGAGAAGAGCAGAACTCCACTCACTCTGGAAACTCTGCCGTGGCAGACCCCCTACAGGGAACTACACAGAGAGAGGGACAGGGAGAAAGAGAGAGAGAGAGGGGGACAGGGAGAAAGAGAGGAGAGAGAGAGAGAGAGAGAGAGAGAGAGAGAGAGAGAGAGAGAGAGAGAGAGAGAGAGAGAGGGGGAGAATGAAAGAGAGGAGAGAGACAGAGAGAGAGAGGGAGAATGAAAGAGAGGAGAGAGAGAGAGAGAGGGAGAATGAAAGGGAGAGGATGAGATGCAAAGGAAGCATACAGATGAAGAGAGAAGATGATGGAAGAGAGAGTGGATGAAGGAGTAGAAAGGAGAAGGGGGGAGAGAGAAGGTGTAGATGGAGGAAGTAGGAACTGATTAAGAGGAGGGCAGGGGATATGGAGGAGAGGAGAAAAGATACAGGAAGCCAATGGG
>NC_060179.1:68685860-68688360 GCF_021184085.1 Oncorhynchus gorbuscha | reverse complement strand
AAATTATTCAAAATCAACATCCCAATTAAAATTTGGAATAAAATATTTGACAGTGTAATCCTACCAATAGCACTTTATGGAAGTGAGGTTTGGGGGCCACTCAATAAAATGGATTTTAAAATGTGGGACAAACATCCAATTGAAGCCCTACATGCAGAATTCTGTCGGAAAATCCTACAAGTCCAGAGAAATACACCAACTAATGCATGTAGGGCAGAATTGGGCCGTTTTCCAGTAATAATGAAGATACAGAAAAGATCATTAAAATTTTGGCTACATCTAAATTCAAGTCCAAATTCGAGTCTGCAATTTAAAGCACTTCAAGCCCAAGAGCTGAGCCCAGAAATGAGTCCTCTCAGTCAGCTGGTGTTGGACCTCACCAACCAAGCAGACACCAGCACTGCTTCAAAAGAAAGAATTCCAATAAGCAAAATCATGAACCAATCAAAGGAATCATATTTACAATACTGGAAAAACGAAACAAAATCCCAAAGCCGACTAAATTGCTATCTGACCCTAAACAGAGAATATGAATTGGCTGATTATCTCTACTCAGTCAGAGATACGAAGCAGAGACAGATCCTTACCAAGTACAGGCTGAGTGACCACCGATTGGCAATAGAAACCGGCAGACATAAAAAGACATGGCTACCCAAAGAGGAGCGTGTATGTGGTCACTGCATGACAGGGGAGGTAGAGACAGAGATGCACTTTCTCCTTTACTGTGAGAAATATTCCTCACAAAGAGATTCATTATTCACAGAAATGACTACATATATTCCAATTTTTTACAAATTGAACCCAGAGGAAAAACTAAGAATACTCATGGGCGAAGGAGCAATGGCTCCTCTTGCAGCCAAATATGTATTTTCCTGCCATAGTCTGAGGGACACTGAATAATAACATCTGCATAGTAAACAGTAACTTACTTATTATTACTATTATTGTAATTACTATCATTACTAATGTTTATCATTCCAAATATGGTGATAACAGTATTATAGTGATAACAGTTTAGTGATGGTAGTAGTAGTCGTAGTAATGATTATTGTAGTTGTAGTATTGATATAAAGAAGAAGATGACTGTTACCATTTTATTGTTATTATTTTTGTATTTAATTTTGTATTATTATTTACTACCATTTTATATTATTATTTGCTATCATTTATAATTTTGTTACAATGTATATTGTATACATTGTTGCTTTGGCAATATTGACACAATGTTTTTCATGCCAATAAAGCAGCTTGAATTTGAATTTGAATTTGAGAGAGAGAGGTGAAGAGAGAGAGAGAGAGAGAGAGAGAGAGAGAGAGAGAGAGAGAGAGAGAGAGAGAGAGAGAGAGAGAGAGAGAGAGAGAGAGAGAGAGAGAAGAGAGAGAGAGAGAGAGAGAGAGAGAGAGAGAGAGAGAGAGAGAGAGAGAGAGAGAGAGAGAGAGAGGTGAAGACAAAGAGAGAGGTGAAGAGAGAGAGTGAGAGAGAGGTGAAGACAAAGCGAGAGAGAGAGAGGTGAAGACACAGAAAGCGAGAGGTGAAGACACAGACAGCGAGAGGTGAAGACACAGAGGGTGAGAGAGTTGAAGAAAAAGAGAGAGAGAGATGAAGACAAATAGAGAGAGAGAGAGGTGAAGACAAAGAGAGAGAGAGTGAGAGGTGAAGACAGAGAGAGAGAGAGTGAGAGAGAGAGAGAGAGAGAGGTGAAGACAGAGAGAGAGTAGGAGAGAGAGCTGCACTTCCTAACCTCCTGCCCAATGTATGACCATATTAGAGAGACATATTTCCCCCAGATTACACAGATCCACAAAGAATTCGAAAACAAATCCAATTTTGAAAAACTCCCATATCTTTTGGGTGAAATTCCACAGTGTGCCATCACAGCAGCAAGATTTGTGACCTGTTGCCACGAGAAAAGGGCAACCAGTGAAGAACAAACACCATTGTAAAAACAACCCATATTTATGCTTATTCATTTTATCTTGTGTCATTTAACTATTTGTACATTGTATATATATATAAAATATGACATTTGTAATGTCTTTACTGTTTTTTTAAACTTCTGTATGTGTAATGTTTACTGTTATTTTTTGTTGTTTTTCACTTTATATATTCACTTTGTATGTTGTCTACCTCACTTGCTTTGGCAATGTTAACACATGTTTCCCATGCCAATAAAGCCCTTGAATTGAATTGAATTGAATTGAATTGAGAGGTGAAGACAGAGAGAGAGAGAGGTGAAGACACACAGAGAGAGAGAGAGAGAGAGAGAGAGAGAGAGAGAGAGAGAGGTGAAGACAAAGAGAGAGCGGGAGGTGAAGACAGAGAGAGAGAGAGGTGAAGACAAAGAGAGAGAGAGAGTGAGAGGTGAAGACAGAGAGAGAGAGAGAGAGAGAGAGAGAGAGAGAGAGAGAGAGAGAGAGAGAGAGAGAAGAGAGAGAGAGAGAGAGAGAGAGAGGTGAAGACAAAGAGAGAGAGGTGAAGACAAAGAGAGAGAGGGGTGAA
>NC_060179.1:68655860-68670860 GCF_021184085.1 Oncorhynchus gorbuscha | reverse complement strand
CTTTCTTGCTGAGTGGCTGATAACAGGGAGATTGTCACTCTGTCTATCTGGCTGACAAACACACAACTCTATCTCGTGCACACACAAAAAACACACACAGCCAGGGGCTTGCACCCTGGTCTTCCTCCCTCCCTGAGTGTTGCGGTCCAGCCGACCTTCAGCGCAGCGCCCTGATCAATATCCCTCTCTTCCTCTCCTCCTGCCTCTTGAATGTAAAAACAGGAAATCAAAGGGTTGTGTACTGCCTTGAGTGCAAATCAAACATCCCACACACCTTTCAACTCGCCTAACGCAGTGCAGGAGCCTAACGCAGTGCAGGAGCCTAACGCAGTGCAGGAGCCTGAGCCCACAATCTATTCTGCATTGTAATGCCTGCCTGGCAGGGACAGACTGGGGAGACAGAGGTCAGGGACCAGTCCAGAACCACTCACCTGAACATGTGGCGTTTCTTGAGGCAGTAGTGGGCCATCACCTCCTCAGAGGGCCATACACCTGGGAAAAACAACAGAGGACAACATGAAGACATACAACTATTGACTGGCATTATCTATTCACTCTCAGTCCACCACTACCATCAAAACCACAGGTACGGAACTCAATCATTTGAATGTTTACCGTACATAACCATGTACATGTCCATTTCAAAAGCTCCAACCAGGGGTCAACTAGCCAATACAACCAAACAAACAACCGCTATAGCTACACCAGAGAACTCCTCAACATGGAGCATCCTTACAACCATCTGTCTGTTTCAACTACAGCAACACATAATAAAGCCTGTCTCCTCACGGTGTAGACCAAGTGTGTGTGCGTGTGTGTGGTGTTTTCTGAAAGCCTTCCACAGAGCTCCCACCTTGCCTGTGATACAAGCATCCCCTGTCTATCTGTCTCCCCCCTCCTCACTATGGCTCCTTAGACTTGTAAGCTGGGCAAATGTGTGTGTGTGGAGAGAGGGGGTCCGGTGGGCGATAATCACCAGGAGTGAGCCGGTCTGCCTGGCTTATCACCCACTACCAGCCTGCTCCTTCTGTTAGGTACAGAAAGTGCCATGAAGCTGCTATTGTCTCACACACACACACACACACACACACACACACACACACACACACACACACACACACACACACACACACACACACACACACACACACACACACACACACACACACACACACACACACACACACACACACAAGGGAGAGAGAGAAGGAGACAGACACACACTTCCTTGGCAGTGAAAGAAGTAAACACTAATTTGAATAAAACTTCAGCCTTAGCAGCTGGCTTTGATGGGAAGGCTGAGGCTCTGCTCAGCTCTGGTTGACTTTCTTTGTGTGTGTGTGTGTGTATGTGTGTGTGTTCGTCTTGCAGACGAGAGGTAGCAGAGAGAGAATGTGTTCTCGAAAGAGAAACAGAGAGAGAGAGAGAGAGAGAGAGAGAGAGAGAGAGAGAGAGAGAGAGAGAGAGAGAGAGAGAGAGAGAAAAGGCAGTCGATATAATAAGCGGCTTACAGGCAGCCTCTCTCTACCTCTCAGGGCCGACACAGCTCATCTCTCCCTGCACCGGCGGCCCAAAGATTAGCTCAACCAAGGAGGATTTAATAATGCCTATTGATAAAACGTCCAAATATTCCTCTCCTATTAAAAACAGGCCTGCTCACTCCTCACCCCGCAAATACACTCTGCTGGTCTCCTGATGAACCCGTTGACAGCCAGAGACGCTACCAGGCGCCTGTATCACGCCACTTTAAAAGCGTAAGAGGCCAACCTGAAGCAGCGTATGGTATTTTAAATGTTTTCTCTGGTAGTCTGGTACTCTATAGAACATTTTCAAGGCTCATGATGAAGTTTACAGTGTTTAACTAACAGTGTGGCCTTCCTGAGTGGGGTTGGACAGCGTGGTGTGTGGGGTTGGACAGCGTGGTGTGTGGGGTTGGACAGCGTGGTGTGTGGGGTTGGACAGCGTGGTGTGTGGGGTTGGACAGCGTGGTGTGTGTGGTGTGTGGGGTTGGACAGCGTGGTGTGTGGGGTTGGACAGCGTGGTGTGTGGGGTTGGACAGCGTGGCGTGTGGGGTTGGACAGCGTGGCGTGTGGGGTTGGACAGCGTGGCGTGTGGGGTTGGACAGCGTGGCGTGTGGGGTTGGACAGCGTGGCGTGTGGGGTTGGACAGCGTGGCGTGTGGGGTTGGACAGCGTGGCGTGTGGGGTTGGACAGCGTGGTGTGTGGGGTTGGACAGCGTGGGGTGTGGGGTTGGACAGCGTGGGGTGTGGGGTTGGACAGCGTGGGGTGTGGGGTTGGACAGCGTGGGGTGTGGGGTTGGACAGCGTGGGGTGTGGGGTTGGACAGTGTGGTGTGTGTGGTTGGACAGCGTGGGGTGTGGGGTTGGACAGCGTGGGGTGTGGGGTTGGACAGCGTGGTGTGTGGGGTTGGACAGCGTGGTGTGGGTTGGACAGCGTGGTTGGACAGCGTGGTGTGTGGGGTGTTGGACAGCGTGGTGTGGTGGTGTGTGGGGTTGGACAGCGTGGTGTGTGGGGTTGGACAGCGTGGTGTGTGGGGTTGGACAGCGTGGTGTGTGGGGTTGGACAGCGTGGTGTGTGGGGTTGGACAGCGTGGTGTGTGGGGTTGGACAGCGTGGTGTGTGGGGTTGGACAGTGGGGTGTGGTGTGTGTGGGGTTGGACAGTGTGGTGTGTGGGGTTGGACAGCGTGGTGTGTGGGGTTGGACAGTGGGGTGTGGTGTGTGTGGGGTTGGACAGTGTGGTGTGTGGGGTTGGACAGTGTGGTGTGTGGGGTTGGACAGTGTGGTGTGTGGGGTTGGACAGTGTGGTGTGTGGGGTTGGACAGTGTGGTGTGTGGGGTTGGACAGTGTGGTGTGTGGGGTTGGACAGTGTGGTGTGTGGGGTTGGACAGTGTGGTGTGTGGGGTTGGACAGTGTGGTGTGTGGGGTTGGACAGTGTGGTGTGTGGGGTTGGACAGTGTGGTGTGTGGGGTTGGACAGTGTGGTGTGTGGGGTTGGACAGTGTGGTGTGTGGGGTTGGACAGCGTGGTGTGTGGGGTTGGACAGTGGGGTGTTTGGGGTTGGACATTGTGGTGTGTGTGGTTGGACAGTGTGGTGTGTGTGGTTGGACAGTGTGGTGTGTGGGGTTGGACAGCGTGGTGTGTGGGGTTGGACAGTGTGGTGTGGTGTGTGTGGGGATGGACAGTGTCAAAATCAAATCAAATCCAATTTTATTTGTCACATACACATGGTTAGCAGATGTTAATGCGAGTGTAGCGAAATGCTTGTGCTTCTAGTCTAATCAACAAGTAATCTAACTAATCTAACTAACAATTCCAAAACCGCTGTCTTATACACAGTGTAAGGGGATAAAGAATATATACATAAGGATATATGAATGAGTGATGGTACAGGGCAGCATACAGTAGATGGTATCGAGTACAGTATATACATATGAGATGAGTATGTAGACAAAGTAAACAAAGTGGCATAGTTAAAGTGGCTAGCGATACATGTATTACATAAGGATGCAGTCGATGATATAGAGTACAGTATATACGTATGCATATGAGATGAATAATGTAGGGTAAGTAACATTATATAAGGTAGCATTGTTTAAAGTGGCTAGTGATATATTTACATAATTTCCCATCAATTCCAATTATTACATAGGCTGGAGTTGGGTCAGTGTCAATGACAGTGTGTTGGCAGCAGCCACTCAATGTTAGTGGTGGCTGTTTAACTGTCTGATGGCCTTGAGATAGAAGCTGTTTTTCAGTCTCTCGGTCCCAGCTTTGATGCACCTGTACTGACCTCACCTTCTGGATGATAGCGGGGTGAACAGGCAGTGGATCGGGTGGTTGATGTCCTTGATGATCTTTATGGCCTTTCTGTAACATCGGGTGGTGTAGGTGTCCTGGAGGGCAGGTAGTTTGCCCCCGGTGATGCGTTGTGCAGACCTCACTACCCTCTGGAGAGCCTTACGGTTGAGGGCGGAGCAGTTGCCGTACCAGGCGGTGATACAGCCCGCCAGGATGCTCTTGATTGTGCATCTGTAGAAGTTTGTGAGTGCTTTTGGTGACAAGCCGAATTTCTTCAGCCTCCTGAGGTTGAATCAAAATCAAATCAAATCAAATTTATTTATATAGCCCTCCGTACATCAGCTGATATCTCAAAGTGCTGTACAGAAACCCAGCCTAAAACCCCAAACAGCAAACAATGCAGGTGTAAAAGCACGGTGGCTAGGAAAAACTCCCTAGAAAGGCCAAAACCTAGGAAGAAACCTAGAGAGGAACCGGGCTATGTGGGGAGGCGCTGCTGCGCCTTCTTCACGACGCTGCGCCTTCTTCACGACGCTGTCAGTGTGAGTGGACCAATTCAGTTTGTCTGTGATATGTATGCCGAGGAACTTAAAACTTGCTACCCTCTCCACTACTGTTCCATCGATGTGGATAGGGGGGTGTTCCCTCTGCTGTTTCCTGAAGTCCACAATCATCTCCTTAGTTTTGTTGACGTTGAGTGTGAGGTTATTCTCCTGACACCACACTCCGAGGGCCCTCACCTCCTCCCTGTAGGCCGTCTCGTCGTTGTTGGTAATCAAGCCTACCACTGTTGTGTCGTCCGCAAACTTGATGATTGAGTTGGAGGCGTGCGTGGCCACGCAGTCGTGGGTGAACAGGGAGTACAGGAGAGTGCTCAGAATGCACCCTTTTGGGGCCCCCGTGTTGAGGATCAGCGGGGAGGAGATGTTGTTGCCTACCCTCACCACCTGGGGGCGGCCCGTCAGGAAGTCCAGTACCCAGTTGCACAGGGCGGGGTCGAGACCCAGGGTCTCGAGCTTGATGACGAGCTTGGAGGGTACTATGGTGTTGAATGCCGAGCTGTAGTCGATGAACAGCATTCTCACATAGGTATTCCTCTTGTGGTGTGTGGGGTTGGACAGTGTGGTGTGTGGGGTTGGACAGTGTGGTGTGTGGGGTTGGACAGCGTGGTGTGTGGGGTTGGACAGCGTGGTGTGTGGGGTTGGACAGTGTGGTGTGTGTGTGGTAGGACAGCGTGGTGTGTGGGGTTGGACAGCGTGGTGTGTGTATGGTAGGACAGTGTGGTGTGTGTCTGGTTGGACAGCGTGGTGTGTGTCTGGTTGGACAGCGTGATGTGTGGGGTTGGACAGCGTGGTGTGTGGGGTTGGACAGCGTGGTGTGTGGGGTTGGACAGCGTGGTGTGTGGGGTTGGACAGCGTGGTGTGTGTGTGGGGTTGGACAGCGTGGTGTGTGTGTGTGGTTGGACAGTGTGGTGTGTGTGTGTGGTTGGACAGTGTGGTGTGTGTGTGTGGTTGGACAGTGTGGTGTGTGTGTGGTTGGACAGTGTGGTGTGTGTGTGGTTGGACAGTGTGGTGTGTGTGTGGTTGGACAGTGTGGTGTGTGTGTGGTTGGACAGTGTGGTGTGTGTGTGGTTGGACAGTGTGGTGTGTGTGTGGTTGGACAGCGTGGTGTGTGGGGTTGGACAGCATGGTGTGTGTGTGGTAGGACAGTGTGGTGTGTGTCTGGTTGGACAGCGTGGTGTGTGTCTGGTTGGACAGCGTGGTGTGTGGGGTTGGACAGCGTGGTTGGACAGCGTGGTGTGTGGGGTTGGACAGCGTGGTGTGTGTGTGGGGGTTGGACAGCGTGGTGTGTGTCTGGTTGGACAGTGTGGTGTGTGTTGGACAGTGGTTGGACAGTGTGGTGTGTGTGTGGTTGGACAGTGTGGTTGGACAGTGTGGTGTGTGTGTGTTGGACAGTGTGGTGTGTGTGGTGGTTGGACAGTGTGGTGTGTGTGTGGTTGGACAGTGTGGTGTGTGTGTGGTTGGACAGTGTGGTGTGTGTCTGGTTGGACAGTGTGGTGTGTGTGGGTTGGACAGTGTGGTGTGTGTGGGTTGGACAGTGTGGTGTGTGGGGTTGGACAGTGTGGTGTGTGTGTGGTTGGACAGTGTGGTGTGTGTGGGTTGGACAGCGTGGTGTGCGTGTGTGGTGTGGTTGGTTGGACAGTGTGGTGTGTGTCTGGTTGGACAGCGTGATGTGGACAGTGTGTGTGTTGGACAGCGTGTGTGTGGGGTTGGACAGTGTGTGGGGTTGGACAGCGTGGTGTGTGGTTGGACAGTGTGGTGTGTGTGTGGTTGGACAGTGTGGTGTGTGTGTGGTTGGACAGTGTGGTGTGTGTGTGTGGTTGGACAGTGTGGTGTGTGTGTGGTTGGACAGTGTGGTGTGTGTGTGGTTGGACAGTGTGGTGTGTGTGTGGTTGGACAGTGTGGTGTGTGTGTGGTTGGACAGTGTGGTGTGTGTGTGGTTGGACAGTGTGGTGTGTGTGTGGTTGGACAGTGTGGTGTGTGTGTGGTTGGACAGCGTGGTGTGTGGGGTTGGACAGCATGGTGTGTGTGTGGTAGGACAGTGTGGTGTGTGTCTGGTTGGACAGCGTGGTGTGTGGGGTTGGACAGCGTGGTTGGACAGCGTGGTGTGTGGGGTTGGACAGCGTGGTGTGTGGGGTTGGACAGCGTGGTGTGTGTGTGGGGTTGGACAGTGTGGTGTGTGTGTGTGGTTGGACTGTGTGGTGTGTGTGTGGTTGGACAGTGTGGTGTGTGTGTGGTTGGACAGTGTGGTGTGTGTGTGGTTGGACAGTGTGGTGTGTGTGTGGTTGGACAGTGTGGTGTGTGTGTGGTTGGACAGTGTGGTGTGTGTGTGTGGTTGGACAGTGTGGTGTGTGTGTGTGGTTGGACAGTGTGGTGTGTGTGTGGTTGGACAGTGTGGTGTGTGTGTGGTTGGACAGTGTGGTGTGTGTGTGTGGTTGGACAGTGTGGTGTGTGTGTGGTTGGACAGTGTGGTGTGTGTGTGGTTGGACAGTGTGGTGTGTGTCTGGTTGGACAGTGTGGTGTGTGTCTGGTTGGACAGCGTGGTGTGTGGTGTTGGACAGCGTGGGGGTTGGACAGCGTGGTGTGTGTGTGGGTTGGACAGTGGTGTGTGTGTGGGGTTGGACAGTGTGGTGTGTGTGTGGGGTTGGACAGTGTGGTGTGTGTGTGGTTGGACAGTGTGGTGTGTGTGTGGTTGGACAGTGTGGTGTGTGTGTGGTTGGACAGTGTGGTGTGTGTGTGGTTGGACAGTGTGGTGTGTGTCTGGTTGGACAGTGTGGTGTGTGTGTGGTTGGACAGTGTGGTGTGTGTGTGGTTGGACAGTGTGGTGTGTGTGTGGTTGGACAGTGTGGTGTGTGTGTGGTTGGACAGTGTGGTGTGTGGGGGTTGGACAGTGTGGTGTGTGTGTGTGGTTGGACAGTGTGGTGTGTGTGTGGTTGGACAGTGTGGTGTGTGTGTGTGGTTGGACAGTGTGGTGTGTGTGTGGTTGGACAGTGTGGTGTGTGTGTGGTTGGACAGTTGGTGTGTGTCTGGTTGGACAGTGTGGTGTGCGTGTGGTTGGACAGTGTGGTGTGTGTGTGGTTGGACAGTGGTGTGTGTGGTGTGTGGTTGGACAGTGTGGTGTGTGTGGTTGGACAGCGTGGTGTGTGGGGTTGGACAGCGTGGTGTGTGGGGTTGGACAGCGTGGTAGGACAGTGTGGTGTGTGTTGGACAGCGTGGTGTGTGTGTGTGGTTGGACAGCATGGTGTGTGTGTGGTACAGCGTGGTGTGTGTCTGGTTGGACAGCGTGGTGTGTGGGGTTGGACAGCGTGGTTGGACAGCGTGGTGTGTGGGGTTGGACAGCGTGGTGTGTGGGGTTGGACAGCGTGGTGTGTGGGGTTGGACAGCGTGGTGTGTGTGTGGGGTTGGACAGTGTGGTGTGTGTGTGTGGTTGGACTGTGTGGTGTGTGTGTGTGGTTGGACAGTGTGGTGTGTGTGTGGTTGGACAGTGTGGTGTGTGTGTGGTTGGACAGTGTGGTGTGTGTGTGGTTGGACAGTGTGGTGTGTGTGTGGTTGGACAGTGTGGTGTGTGTGTGTGGTTGGACAGTGTGGTGTGTGTGTGTGGTTGGACAGTGTGGTGTGTGTGTGTGGTTGGACAGTGTGGTGTGTGTGTGTGTTGGACAGTGTGGTGTGTGTGTGGTTGGACAGTGTGGTGTGTGTGTGGTTGGACAGTGTGGTGTGTGTGTGGTTGGACAGTGTGGTGTGTGTGTGGTTGGACAGTGTGGTGTGTGTGTGGTTGGACAGTGTGGTGTGTGTGTGGTTGGACAGTGTGGTGTGTGTGTGGTTGGACAGTGTGGTGTGTGTCTGGTTGGACAGTGTGGTGTGTGTGTGTGGTTGGACAGTGTGGTGTGTGTGTGGTTGGACAGTGTGGTGTGTGTGTGGTTGGACAGTGTGGTGTGTGTGTGGTTGGACAGTGTGGTGTGTGTCTGGTTGGACAGTGTGGTGTGTGTCTGGTTGGACAGTGTGGTGTGTGTGTGTGGTTGGACAGTGTGGTGTGTGTGTGTGGTTGGACAGTGTGGTGTGTGTGTGTGGTTGGACAGTGTGGTGTGTGTGTGTGGTTGGACAGTGTGGTGTGTGTGTCTGGTTGGACAGTGTGGTGTGTGTCTGGTTGGACAGTGTGGTGTGTGTGTCTGGTTGGACAGTGTGGTGTGTGTGTGGTTGGACAGTGTGGTGTGTGTGTGTGGTTGGACAGTGTGGTGTGTGTGTGTGGTTGGACAGTGTGGTGTGTGAGTGAGACAAGTAGAAAAGCTTTGATTGAGACATTAATAAAGCATATGTGGAATCTGATGACTGATCCTTCATTCCAATAACACTAACAGCTGTGGGAGATAGGTAGAGGGGATAGTGTGTGTGTAGCCTATCCTGGGGGAAGAGAACACAGACTCCCCTAGTGTGTGTGTGTGTCTCTGTGTGTCTCTCTGTGTGTGTGTGTGTGTGTGTGTGTGTGTGTGTGTGTGTGTGTGTGTGTGTGTGTGTGTGTGTGTGTGTGTGTGTGTGTGTGTGTGTGTGTGTGTGTGTGTGTGTGTGTGTGTGTGTGTGTGTGTGTGTGTGTGTGTGTGTGTGTGTGTGTGTGTGTGCACGTGTGCATGTGAGTTTGCGCATGTGTTTTCCAGGTCGAGATGCACTCGGGGAAATGAGCGGATCATGAGGCGAGACCAGATTACTCTCTTCCCGAGGATAATGAAATCATTTCTCACCTTCAATTACCAGATGAGAAAAGAAGCTGCAGGGGTTTTGAGTCTGCCTTGGCTTGGCCTGTAGGCAGGATAAACTCTTCCTCCACCACATTTGGCCCCCAAACCCCCCCCCACAACACTTCTCTCTCTTTATTTGTAGCATTAAATGACCAACGCTGTAAGATGCATTAGGAGACCTGAGCATATGAGGGAAGTCATTCAGCAGCATGTCCCACTGCAGATCATCACTGAATTACAGGCATTACTAGGACTTAGCCTATTATGTGTGGCACAGAGGTTCCAGGAAAGATCAGCTCATCCACCGCCCACCCTGTGGTCAGGATACAGCCTAGACCCAACATCTACTGAAGAGTATAGAGAGGCACAGGACTCATTGTCACGCCTGATGTAGGTGTGTTACACAAACGGCCTAGAGAAGACTAGGACATCTTAAACAGAGGTGAAGGTAGACACACACACACACACGCACTCTCACACAGGCGTTCTGAGGACTAGAACAGCTTTCTGTCAGTAGGCCTGGGCTTAGTAAACAGTATAATTGTTCACATTTGATTTATTAGACAGTTACCACACAGGCTAACCCGTCTACAAATGGTAAAGCAGACACTGTACCAGCTAGCCATGGTAACTAGCCATTCTAACCAGATGACACCAGAGACATGTATTTTACCCAACTAAGGATGTGCCAACAGACAGATTCCCCGAGCATCAAGATAGCTTTCCTCTGACTGTGTAATGGGATCCTCTTACTGTCTACTAGTACTTGGCAAATCCCCATAGATCCAATTGAAGCCACACTACCAGACATGGACAGAGCAGGGTGTACAGGGGGGTAGAGGTAAGACTGGGGTGAACTTGTGACCTCACAAACTTTGGAGCGCAGCACCGGGCTAATCCAACGGGAGTGGCCGACACTAATCACATGATCCCCAGCCCCTATAGGCACGTACATCTACTTCTGAGCTCCTCTGATAAGTTAGGTGGAATTTCAGCCATATTAATTGCTTACACTGCCCACCTATCCAGTGTCCTACAATCTAGCCGGCTTCCTTGTCTCAGAAGAATGGACTGCTTTACATCAGTGGAAATGATTAACCCTATACACTGGGGGTAAAGGTAGATGGATCACTGCTATGAAGCTGCAGGCGGTCAGATTCTAAAGACTACCTCTGTCTCTGTCCAAGCTCCCCCAGTCAGACCTCTACGCTGATCTTTTTAACAAGGAGCACGTGTTAAGGAGGAGGAGGAGGAGGGAGAGGAGAAGGAGGGAGAGGAGGAGGGAAAGGAGGGAGAGGAGGGGGTGGAAGAGGAGGAGGTGGAGAGGAGGAGGAGGAGGAGGGAAAGGAGGAGGAGGGGGAGAGGAGGAGGAGGAGGGAGAGGAAGAGGAGGAGGGAAAGGAGGGGGGAGAAGAGGGAGAGGAGGAGGAAGAGGAGGAGGGAGAGGAAGAGGAGGAGGAGGGAGGGGAGGAGGAGGAGGGAAAGGAGGGAGAGGAGGAGGAGGAGGAGGGAGAGGAGGAGGAGGGAAAGGAGGGAGAAGAGGAGGAGGGAGAGGAGGAGGAGGAGGGAGGAGAGGAGGAGGGAGAGGAGGAGGAGGAGGAGGGAGAGGAGGAGGAGAGGAGGGAGAGGAGGGAGGAGAGGAGGAGGAGAGGAGGAGGAGGGGGAGAGGAGGAGGAGGAGGAGGGAGAGGAGGAGGAGGAGGGAGAGGAGGGGGAGGAGGAGGGGGGAGAGGAGGAGGGGGAGGGGGAGGGAGAGGAGGAAGGAGAGGAGGAGGGAGAGGGAGAGGAGGAGGGGAGGGAGAGGAGGGGAGGGGGAGGGAGAGGAGGAGGGGGAGAGGAGGAGGAGGGAGGAGGAGGAGGGGGAGAGGAGGAGGAGGAGGAGGAGGGAGAGGAGGAGGGGGAGAGGAGGAGGAGGAGGAGGGAGAGGAGGAGGAGGGAGAGGAGGAGGGAGGGAGAGGAGGAGGAGGGAGAGGAGGAGGGGGAGAGGAGGAGGAGGAGGAGGGAGAGGAGGAGGGGGAGAGGAGGGGGAGGAGGGAGAGAGGAGGAGGGAGAGGAGGAGGAGGGGGAGGGAGAGGAGGAGGGGGAGGGAGAGGAGGAGGGGGAGAGGAGGAGGAGGAGGAGAGGGGAGGAGGAGGAGGGGAGAGGGAGGAGGAGGGAGAGGAGAGGAGGAGGGAGAGGAGGAGGAGGGAGAGGAGGAGGAGGGAGAGGAGGGAGGAGAGGAGGAGGGGGAGAGGAGGAGGAGGAGGAGGGAGAGGAGGAGGGGGAGAGGAGGGGGAGGAGGGAGAGAGGAGGAAAAAACATCAACGAGCGGGGTAGAGCGTACACCCCCACCCTCAGGTTATCAGTCCCAGACAACGTCTGTAACCGTAGCAGCCAGCTAACCATCCGGCCAACCCAGTCCAGCCCGGCGGAGCTTTCTCCAGATGATCTCCACATTAACTGAGGACTCAGATAATTCTTAAGCCTCCTCCATTTCAGATCCAATAACGGATAAGAGCGCATTTCGGCATGATCAACTGGCAATCTGTCCCCTCACACCTCCAGTTTACTGCTCCTCAGGATTACTGCAGTACGGGGGGTGGAAGAGTTTACAAGGGTGGAGAGTGTGTGAGTTGGAGGGGGGGTCTGTCTAGTTTGGACTGGGACAGAGGGAGGAGCAGATAAAAGGAGTGATAGCACCAATCAACATTTAACTCATCATGTTACAATCTGCATTATAACATACAAATATAAAACCAGCAAGATCCTATACTACACACATCTATAAGATCCTATACTACACACACATCTATAAGATCCTATACTACACACACATCTATACGATCCTATACTACACACACATCTATACGATCCTATACTACACACACATCTATACGATCCTATACTACACACACATATACGATCCTATACTATACATCCTATACACATCTCCTATACGATCCTATACTACACACACATCTATACGATCCTATACTACACACACATCTATACGATCCTATACTACACACACATCTATACGATCCTATACTACACACACATCTATACGATCCTATACTACACACACATCTATACGATCCTATACTACACACAAGTATAAGATCCTATACTATACACACATGTATAAGATCCTATACTATACACACATCTATAAGATCCTATACTACACACACATCTATAAGATCCTATAATACACACACATCTATAAGATCCGATACACACACACACATATATAAGATCCTATACTATACACACATCTATAAGCAGTAAACCTGTGATCATTCCCAGAGATCTCCGTTCTATCTGGCAGAGCCAGGAGCTCTTTGTCTGCTCTGACTGGAGACAACATGGGTGGACAGAGAGACAGAGAAACAGTCATCATCTATTTTACATTGGAATAGGGTAATTTCAATGATTTACAGTACACACACACACACACACACACACACACACACACACACACACACACACACACACACACACACACACACACACACACACACACACACACACACACACACACACACACACACACACACACACACACACACACACACACACACACACACACACACAAAAGGGAAGACACCTCTGACAGGGTAAAAAAAAATTGGTCTCGCCCAACTGCGAACGTGAGGGCATTTTTTTTAACCCTCCCTCCAAAAAAACTCCACCACACACACACAGAAAACACTGTGGCGGTCGCAGATAACACTTGCCTCCTCTCTCGGTAAACAACTTTTTGGATTACGGGCTGGTGTGGCAGGATAATGAGTGAGGCTATCTGGCTCGCCACGGCTGCATTGTCGCCTCACTCTCAGGGGCAGCGCCAAATCTTTATTCTGCTATTTATCCGCTGTTCTGATAGCTTACTTATCTGCCTTCAAATGCCAGGGCTGGAGGAATCTCATCTAGCTGCGCTGGGCGCGCGGAGGCCTCAGCCCTCTGCCCGGCCCCTGACAGTAAGTTAATAGATATATCAGAGCAGGGGCCTGGCTGCTAAGCTGAACAGATGAACAGGTGCAGGGCGTCATTGATTGATTAGCATAGGGAGAATGGCTGGGCTCCTTTTGACAACCCAAGATTAGGGCTCAGCCCAGGGCTTAAATTGCTTACCTTCCTCTGGCTAAGGAAGGCTCGGCTTTCAAAATACAGGTATGTCACCTGGACCCAACGCTGTCTACTTGGGGAATGATAATGCATATAAACAATTAAGGAGGAGAGGAGGAGAGATGGAGGCTGGAGGAGAGAGAGATGGAAAGAAAATGAGAGAAGGGGAGATAGATAGGGAGGGAGAAAAATAGATGGTGGGATGGAGAAAGAGTGGATGAATCCCTTGACTAATAGGTTATTTTAATCTATGCGCTGTTGAAAATGGTGTTTTACCAGAATAAAAGTAAGCTACCAGAGACACAACTCTCCTCTAGCTATAGGCTACCTGCTGAAAGGGGCTGGCAATAGATTTGATTTTGATTGTTCAGGTTCACCATCAGCAACAGTTTTGGTTGTTTTAAATACGTATTGTTAAGCCTTTGAGACATGGATTGTGTTTGTGTGCCATTCAGAAGAACGGGCAAAATAAAGATTTAAGTGCCTTTGAATTGGGTATGGTAGTAGGTGAAAGGTGCGCTGGTTTGTGTCAAGAACTGCAACACTGCTGGGTTTTTCACAAGCAACAGTGTCCCGTGTGTATCAAGAATAGATCACCTCCCAAAGGAGGCAACATTTCTGATTTTCTGGATTTTTGTTTTATATTCCGTCTCTCACAGTTGAAGTGTACCTATGACAAAAATTACAGACCTCTACATGCTTTGTAAGTAGGAAAACCTGCAAAATCGGCAGTGTATCAAATACTTGTTCTCCCCACTGTACATATTGAAATGTCTTGAAAGGGAAAGATGCACATCCCTACTTCTCCTGTGTCTGTCTGTCCCCTGCCTCAGTCACAACAGTGGACAGTTAGGCACATCCCTACTTCTCCTGTGTCTGTCTGTCCCCTGCCTCAGTCACAACAGTGGACAGTTAGGCACATCCCTTCTCCTGTGTCTGTCTGTCCCATCCAGTCACAACAGTGGACAGTTAGGCTCCCTACTTCTCCTGTGTCTGTCTGTCCCATGCCTCAGTCACAACAGTGGACAGTTAGGCACATCCCTACTTCTCCTGTGTCTGTCTGTCCCATGCCTCAGTCACAACAGTGGACAGTTAGGCACATCCCTACTTCTCCTGTGTCTGTCTGTCCCATGCCTCAGTCACAACAGTGGACAGTTAGGGCGTCCCTACTTCTCCTGTGTCTGTCTGTCCCATGCCTCAGTCACAACAGTGGACAGTTAGGCACATCCCTACTTCTCCTGTGTCTGTCTGTCCCATGCCTCAGTCACAACAGTGGACAGTTAGGCACATCCCTACTTCTCCTGTGTCTGTCTGTCCCATGCCTCAGTCACAACAGTGGACAGTTAGGCACATCCCTACTTATCCTGTGTCTGTCTGTCCCATGCCTCAGTCACAACAGTGGACAGTTAGGCACATCCCTACTTATCCTGTGTCTGTCTGTCCCATGCCTCAGTCACAACAGTGGACAGTTAGGCACATCCCTACTTCTCCTGTGTCTGTCTGTCCCATGCCTCAGTCACAACAGTGGACAGTTAGGCACATCCCTACTTCTCCTGTGTCTGTCTGTCCCATGCCTCAGTCACAACAGTGGACAGTTAGGCACATCCCTACTTCTCCTGTGTCTGTCTGTCCCATGCCTCAGTCACAACAGTGGACAGTTAGGCACATCCCTACTTCTCCTGTGTCTGTCTGTCCCCTGCCTCAGTCACAACAGTGGACAGTTAGGCACATCCCTACTTCTCCTGTGTCTGTCTGTCCCCTGCCTCAGTCACAACAGTGGACAGTTAGG
>NC_060179.1:68633704-68655760 GCF_021184085.1 Oncorhynchus gorbuscha | reverse complement strand
CCTACTTCTCCTGTGTCTGTCTGTCCCATGCCTCAGTCACAACAGTGGACAGTTAGACACAGGATAAGTAGGGATGTGCCTAACTGTCCACTGTTGTGACTGAGGCATGGGACAGTCAGACACAGGAGAAGTAGGTATGTGCCTGTCTGTCCCCTGCCTCAGTCACAACAGTGGACAGTTAGGCACATCCCTACTTCTCCTGTGTCTGTCTGTCCCATGCCTCAGTCACAACAGTGGACAGTTAGGCACATCCCTACTTCTCCTGTGTCTGTCTGTCCCCTGCCTCAGTCACAACAGTGGACAGTTAGGCACATCCCTACTTCTCCTGTGTCTGTCTGTCCCCTGCCTCAGTCACAACAGTGGACAGTTAGGCACATCCCTACTTCTCCTGTGTCTGTCTGTCCCATGCCTCAGTCACAACAGTGGACAGTTAGGCCTACACTCAGAATCATTATCACAATCAGAACAGATGATCATAAACCACCAAGCCTGCAAACAACAGATACAATACATAATGTTAAAGAGTCAATCTGAGATTTAATCAATAACAAATCGCCCACCCCATTTTAGGTACACAGCTGGGGGATGGGGCTGGACAAACTCTCAAATTCATAGCTACAGAAGTAAGGACTGACCAATGACCATCCATGAGATTACATTATTACAGACATGTGTGAATAGTTACATAGAGCTAATAGATGTGGACAGGTGTGTGTGTGTGTGTGTGTGTGTGTGTGTGTGTGTGTGTGTGTGTGTGTGTGTGTGTGTGTGTGTGTGTGTGTGTGTGTGTGTGTGTGTGTGTGTGTGTGTGTGTGTGTGTGTGTGTGTGTGTGTGTGTGTGTGTGTGACAAACACACCTGTGAGGCGCTTTCCCACGGGTAGCGAAGAGTGCTGACACGTACCCTCTGTCTCCACAGAAACATGCCTTCACTCATACGGCAGCAGTGTATCCAACAGCGATGCAGTCTTCAGCCAACGAAATGTAACCAAACCTGTTTTCAAGTTTACATATTCCATGGAAACACTGCTGACAATTATATATGAACTGTCCTTGTCTAACCCCTGTCTTCAATCATAATCTGTCTGAACTGTGCTAGTCTAACCCTGTCTCAATCATAATCTGTCTGAACTGTCTAATTCTAGTCTAAATAATCTGTCTGAACTGTCCTTGTCGAGACCCCAGGCTTCAATCATAATCTTTCTGAACTGTGCTAGTCTAACCCCTGTCTCAATCATAATCTGTCTGAACTGTCCTAGTCTAACCCCTGTCTCAATCATAATCTGTCTGAACTGTGCTAGTCGTTTTCAATCTTAATCTGTCTGAACTGTGCTAGTCCTTCAATCATAATCTGTCTGAACTGTTTTCCTTGTCTAACCCCAGTCTTCAATCATAATCTGTCTGAACTGTCCTTGTCCAAATCATAATCTTTCTGTGTTTCAATCTCATAACTGTCTGAACTGTCCTTGTCTAACCCCTGTTTCAATCATAATCTGTCTGAACTGTCCTAGTCTAACCCTGTTTCAATCTTAATCTGTCTGAACTGTGCTAGTCTAACCCCTGTCTTCAATCATAATCTGTCTGAACTGAACCCTGTCAATCATAATCTGTCTAACCCCTGTCTCAATCATAATCTGTCTGAACTGTGCTAGTCTTGTTTAATCTCATAATCTGTCTAACCCCTGTCTTCAATCATAATCTGTCTAACCCCTGTCTTCAACATAATCTGTCCTTGTCTAACCCCTGTTTTCAATCATAATCTGTCTCAATCATAATCTGTCTGAACTGTCCTTGTCTAACCCCTGTCTTCAATCCTAATCTGTCTGAACTGTGCTAGTCTAACCCGTTTCAATCATAATCTGTCTGAACTGTGCTAGTCTAACCCCTGTCTTCAATCATAATCTGTCTGAACTGTGCTAGTCTAACCCCTGTCTTCAACCCCTGTCTTCAATCATAATCTGTCTGAACTGTCCTTGTCTAACCCTGTCTTCAATCATAATCTGTCTGAACTGTGCTAGTCTAACCCCTGTCTTCAATCATAATCTGTCTGAACTGTCCTAAATCTAACCCCAGTTTCAATCATAATCTGTCTGAACTGTCCTTGTCCAACCCCTGTCTTCAATCATAATCTGTCTGAACTGTCTAATCTAACCCCTGTTTCAATCATAATCTGTCTGAACTGTGCTAGTCTAACCCCTGTCTTCAATCATAATCTGTCTGAACTGTCCTAGTCTAACCCCTGTCTTCAATCATAATCTGTCTGAACTGTCCTTGTCTAACCCCTGTCTCAATCATAATCTGTCTGAACTGTGCTAGTCTAACCCCTGTCTTCAATCATAATCTGTCTGAACTGTCCTAACCCCAGGCTTCAATCATAATCTTTCTGAACTGTCTAGTCTAACCCCAGTCTCAATCATAATCTGTCTGAACTGTCCTTGTCTAACCCCTGTTTTCAATCATAATCGGTCTGAACTGTCCTTGTCTAACCCCTGTTTTCAATCATAATCTGTCTGAACTGTCCTTGTCTAACCCCTGTTTTCAATCATAATCTGTCTGAACTGTCCTTGTCTAACCCCTGTTTTCAATCTTAATCTGTCTGAACTGTGCTAGTCTAACCCCTGTTTTCAATCATAATCTGTCTAACCCCTGTCTTCAATCATAATCTGTCTGAACTGTGCTAGTCTAACCCCTGTTTTCAATCATAATCTGTCTAACCCCTGTCTTCAATCATAATCTGTATCCCCTGTCTTCAATCATAATCTGTCTGAACTGTCCTAAATCTAACCCCTGTTTTCAATCATAATCTGTCTGAACCCCTGTCTTCTCATAATCTGTCTGAACTGTCCTTGTCTAACCCCTCAATCATAATCTGTCTGAATCATAATGTCTTCAATCATAATCTGTCTGAACTGTCCTTGTCTAACCCCTGTTTTCAATCATAATCTGTCTGAACTGTCCTTGTCTCTTCAATCATAATCTGTCTGAACTGTCCTAGTCTAACCCGTCTCAATCATAATCTGTCTGAACTGTCCTTGTCTAACCCCTGTCTTCAATCATAATCTGTCTGAACTGTTCCCCTGTTTTCAATCATAATCTGTCTGAACTGTGCTAGTCTAACCCCTGTCTTCAATCATAATCTGTCTGAACTGTCCTAGTCTAATCATAATCGGACCTGTCTTGTCAATCATAATCTGTCTGAACTGTGCTAATCTAACCCCTGTTTCAATCATAATCTGTCTGAACTGTGCTAGTCTAACCCTGTCTCAATCTAATCTGTCTGAACTGTGCTAATCTAAACCCTGCCTTCAATCATAATCTGTCTGAACTGTGCTAGTCTAACCCCTGTCTTCAATCATAATCTGTCTGAACTGTCCTAGTCTTGTCTCAATCATAATCTGTCTGAACTGTGCTACTGTGCTAGTCTAACCCTGTCTTCAATCATAATCTGTCTGAACTGTCTAGTCTAACCCCAGTCTTCAATCATAATCTGTCTGAACTGTCCTTGTCCAACCCCTGTTTTCAATCATAATCTGTCTGAACTGCGCTAGTCTAACCCCTGTCTTCAATCATAATCTGTCTGAACTGTCCTAGTCTAACCCTGTCAATCATAATCTGTCTGAACTGTGCTAGTCTAACCCCTGTCTTCAATCATAATCTGTCTGAACTGTGCTAGTCTAACCCCTGTCTTCAATCATAATCTGTCTGAACTGTCCTTGTCTAAACCCTGTCTGAACTGTCTCAATCATAATCTGTCTGAACTGTCTTGTCTAACCCCTGTCTTCAATCATAATCTGTCTGAACTGTCCTTCATAATCTGTCTGAACTGTCCTTGTCTAACCCCTGTTTTCAATCATAATCTGTCTGAACTGTCCTTGTCTGTCAATCATAATCTGTTTGAACTGTCCTAGTCTAACCCCTGTCTTCAATCATAATCTGTCTGAACTGTCCTTGTCTAACCCCTGTCTTCAATCATAATCTGTCTGAACTGTCTAAATCTAATTTTCAATCATAATCTGTCTGAACTGTGCTAGTCGAACCCCTGTCTCAATCATAATCTGTCTGAACTGTGCTAGTCTAACCCCTGTCTTCAATCATAATCTGTCTGAACTGTCCTTGTCTAACCCCTGTTTCAATCATAATCTGTCTGAACTGTCCTTGTCTTGTCTTCAATCATAATCTGTCTGAACTGTCCTAGTCTAACCCTGTCTTCAATCATAATCTGTCTGAACTGTCCTTGTCTAACCCCTGTCTTCAATCATAATCTGTCTGAACTGTCTAAATCTAACCCGGTTTTCAATCATAATCTGTCTGAACTGTGCTAGTCGAACCCCTGTCTCAATCATAATCTGTCTGAACTGTGCTAGTCTAACCCCTGTCTTCAATCATAATCTGTCTGAACTGTCTTCAATCATAATCTGTCTTGTCTAATACCCCTGTCTTCTTCAATCATAATCTGTCTGAACTGTGCTAATCTAACCCCTGCCTTCAATCATAATCTGTCTGAACTGTGCTAGTCTAACCCCTGTCTTCAATCATAATCTGTCTGAACTGTCCTAGTCTAACCCCTGTCTCAATCATAATCTGTCTGAACTGTGCTAGTCTAACCCCTGTCTCAATCATAATCTGTCTGAACTGTCCTAGTCTAACCCCTGTCTCAATCATAATCTGTCTGAACTGTCCTAGTCTAACCCCAGTCTTCAATCATAATCTGTCTGAACTGTCCTTGTCTTCAATCATAATCTGTCTGAACTGTCTAGTCTAACCCCCTGTCTTCAATCATAATCTGTCTGAACTGTCCTAGTCTAACCCCTGTCTTCAATCATAATCTGTCTGAACTGTCTAGTCTAACCCCTGTCTTCAATCATCTGAACTGTCCTTGTCTGTCTGAACTGTCCTTGTCTAGTCTTCAATCATAATCTGTCTGAACTGTCTAACCCCCGGTTTTCAATCATAATCTGTCTGAACTGTGCTAGTCGAACCCCTGTCTCAATCATAATCTGTCTGAAATGTGCTAGTCTAACCCCTGTCTTCAATCATAATCTGTCTGAACTGTCCTTGTCTAACTGTCAATCTAATCTGTCTGAACCCCTGTTTTCAATCATAATCTGTCTGAATCTGTCTAACCCGAATCTGTCTGAACTGTCCTTGTCTAACCCCTGTCTTCAATCATAATCTGTCTGAACTGTCTAAATCTAACCCCGTTTTCAATCATAATCTGTCTGAACTGTGCTAGTCTAACCCCTGTCTTCAATCATAATCTGTCTGAACTGTGCTAGTCTAACCCCTGTCTTCAATCATAATCTGTCTGAACTGTCCTTGTCTAACCCCTGTCTTCAATCATAATCTGTCTGAACTGTCCTAGTCTAACCCCTGTCTCAATCATAATCTGTCTGAACTGTGCTAGTCTCACCCCAGTCTCCAATCATAATCTGTCTGAACTGTCCTTGTCCAACCCCTGTTTTCAATCATAATCTGTCTGAACTGTCCTTGTCCAACCCCTGTTTTCAATCATAATCTGTCTGAACTGCGCTAGTCTAACTGTCTTCAATCATAATCTGTCTAACTGTGCTAGTCTAACCCCAGTCTTCAATCATAATCTGTCTGAACTGTCCTTGTCTGTCTTCAATCATAATCTGTCTGAACTGTGCTAGTCTAACCCCTGTCTTCAATCATAATCTGTCTGAACTGTGCTAGTCTAACCCCAGGCTTCAATCATAATCTTTCTGAACTGTCCTTCAATCATAATCTGTCTGGAACTGTCCTTGTCTAACCCCTGTTTTCAATCATAATCGGTCTGAACTGTCCTTGTCTAACCCCTGTTTTCAATCATAATCTGTCTGAACTGTCCTTGTCTAACCCCTGTTTTCAATCATAATCTGTCTGAATTGTCCTTGTCTAACCCCTGTTTTCAATCATAATCTGTCTGAACTGTGCTAGTCTAACCCCTGTTTTCAATCATAATCTGTCTAACCCCTGTCTTCAATCATAATCTGTCTATCCCCTGTCTTCAATCATAATCTGTCTGAACTGTCTGTCTAACCCCGGTTTTCAATCATAATCTGTCTAACCCCTGTCTTCAATCATAATCTGTCTGAACTGTCCTTGTCTAACCCCTGTCTTCAATCATAATCTGTCTGAACTGTGCTAGTCTAACCCCTGTTTCAATCATAATCTGTCTGAACTAATCTTCAATCATAATCTGTCTGAACTGTGCTAGTCTAACCCCTGTTTTCAATCATAATCTGTCTGAACTGTGCTAGTCTAACCCCTGTCTTCAATCATAATCTGTCTGAACTGTCCTTGTCTAACCCCAGTCTTCAATCATAATCTGTCTGAACTGTGCTAGTCTAACCCCTGTTTTCAATCATAATCTGTCTGAACTGTGCTAGTCTAACCCCTGTCTTCAATCATAATCTCTGAACTCTTGTCTAACCCCAGTCTTCAATCTAATCTGTCTGAACTGTGCTAGTCTAACCCCTGTCTTCAATCATAATCTGTCTGAACTGTGCTAGTCTAACTGTCTGAACTGTGCTAGTCTAACCCCTGTCTTCAATCATAATATGTCTGAACTGTGCTAGTCTAACCCCTGTCTTCAATCATAATCTGTCTGAACTGTGCTATCATAATCTAATCTGTCTGAACTGTGCTAGTCTAACCCCTGTCTTCAATCATAATCTGTCTGAACTGTGCTAGTCTAACCCCTGTCTCAATCATAATCTGTCTGAACTGTGCTTCAATCCTAATCTCTGTCTGAACTGTCCTTGTCTAACCCCTGTCTTCAATCATAATCTGTCTGAACTGTACTAGTCTAACCCGTTTCAATCATAATCTGTTTGAACTGTGTCTAACCCCTGTCTTCAATCATAATCTGTCTGAACTGTCCTTGTCTAACCCCTGTCTTCAATCATAATCTGTAATCTAAATCTAACCCCGGTTTTCAATCATAATCTGTCTGAACTGTGCTAGTCGAACCCTGTCTCAATCATAATCTGTCTGAACTGTGCTAGTCGAACCCCTGTCTTCAATCATAATCTGTCTGAACTGTCCTTGTCTAACCCCTGTTTTCAATCATAATCTGTCTGAACTGTCCTTGTCTAACCCCTGTCTTCAATCATAATCTGTCTGAACTGTCCTAGTCTAACCCGTCTTAATCATAATCTGTCTGAACTGTCCTTGTCTAACCCCTGTCTTCAATCATAATCTGTCTGAACTGTCTAAATCTAACCCCGGTTTTCAATCATAATCTGTCTGAACTGTGCTAGTCGAACCCCTGTCTCAATCATAATCTGTTTGAACTGTGCTAGTCTAACCCCTGTCTTCAATCATAATCTGTCTGAACTGTCCTTGTCTAACCCCTGTCTTCAATCATAATCTGTCTGAACTGTGCTAATCTAACCCCTGTCTTCAATCATAATCTGTCTGAACTGTGCTATCTAACCCCTGTCTCAATCATAATCTGTCTGAACTGTGCTAGTCTAACCCCTGTCTTCAATCATAATCTGTCTGAACTGTGCTAGTCTAACCCCTGTCTCAATCATAATCTGTCTGAACTGTCTAGTCTAACCCCTGTCTTCAATCATAATCTGTCTGAACTGTGCTAGTCTAACCCCTGTCTTCAATCATAATCTGTCTGAACTGTGCTAGTCTAACCCCTGTCTTCAATCATAATCTGTCTGAACTGTGCTAGTCTAACCCCTGTCTTCAATCATAATCTGTCTGAACTGTCCTTGTCTAAATCCCTGAACTGTCTTCTAACCCCTGTCTCAATCATAATCTGTCTGAACTGTGCTAGTCTAACCCCTGTCTTCAATCATAATCTGTCTGAACTGTCCTCAGTCTAACCCCTGTCTTCAATCATAATCTGTCTGAACTGTGCTAGTCTAACCCCTGTCTTCAATCATAATCTGTCTGAACTGTCCTTGTCTAACCCCTGTCTTCAATCATAATCTGTCTGAACTGTCTTCAATCATAATCTGTCTGAACTGTCCTAACCCCGTTTTCAATCATAATCTGTCTGAACTGTGCTAGTCTGTCTCAATCATAATCTGTCTGAACTGTGCTACCCCTGTCTTCAATCATAATCTGTCTGAACTGTCCTTGTCTAACCCCTGTTTTCAATCATAATCTGTCTGAACTGTCCTTGTCTAACCCCTGTCTTCAATCATAATCTGTCTGAACTGTCCTAGTCTAACCCGTTTAATCATAATCTGTCTGAACTGTCCTTGTCTGTCTTCAATCATAATCTGTCTGAACTGTCTAAATCTAACCCCGGTTTTCAATCATAATCTGTCTGAACTGTTTGAACTGTGCTAGTCTAACCCCTGTCTTCAATCATAATCTGTCTGAACTGTCCTTGTCTAACCCCTGTCTTCAATCATAATCTGTCTGAACTGTCTAACCCCTGCCTTCAATCATAATCTGTCTAACTGTGCTAGTCTAACCCCTGTCTTCAATCATAATCTGTCTGAACTGTGCTAGTCTAACCCTGTCTCAATCATAATCTGTCTGAACTGTCCTTGTCTAACCCCTGTCTTCAATCATAATCTGTCTGAACTGTCATAATCTGTCTGAACTGTCTAACCCCTGTCTTCAATCATAATCTGTCTGAACTGTCCTAGTTTTCTAACCCCCCCTGTCTCAATCATAATCTGTCTGAACTGTGCTAGTCTAACCCCTGTCTTCAATCATAATCTGTCTGAACTGTCCTTGTCTAACCCCTGTCTTCAATCATAATC
This sequence comes from Oncorhynchus gorbuscha, assembly GCF_021184085.1. NCBI lineage: Eukaryota > Metazoa > Chordata > Actinopteri > Salmoniformes > Salmonidae > Oncorhynchus > Oncorhynchus gorbuscha. The sequence continues at coordinate 68,647,027 of NC_060179.1, read as the reverse complement.
TGTCTGAACTGTGCTAGTCTAACCCCTGTCTCAATCATAATCTGTCTGAACTGTCCTATCATAATCTGTCTGAACTGTCCTTGTCCAACCCCTGTTTTCAATCATAATCTGTCTGAACTGTCCTTGTCCAACCCCTGTTTTCAATCATAATCTGTCTGAACTGCGCTAGTCTAACCCCTGTCTTCAATCATAATCTGTCTGAACTGTGCTAGTCTAACCCCAGTCTTCAATCATAATCTGTCTGAACTGTCCTTGTCGAACCCCTGTCTTCAATCATAATCTGTCTGAACTGTGCTAGTCTAACCCCTGTCTTCAATCATAATCTGTCTGAACTGTGCTAGTCTAACCCCAGGCTTCAATCATAATCTTTCTGAACTGTCCTAGTCTAACCCCTGTCTCAATCATAATCTGTCGGAACTGTCCTTGTCTAACCCCTGTTTTCAATCATAATCTGTCTGAACTGTCCTTGTCTAACCCCTGTTTTCAATCATAATCTGTCTGAACTGTCCTTGTCTAACCCCTGTTTTCAATCATAATCTGTCTGAATTGTCCTTGTCTAACCCCTGTTTTCAATCTTAATCTGTCTGAACTGTGCTAGTCTAACCCCTGTTTTCAATCATAATCTGTCTAACCCCTGTCTTCAATCATAATCTGTCTGAACTGTGCTAGTCTAACCCCTGTTTTCAATCATAATCTGTCTAACCCCTGTCTTCAATCATAATCTGTGTATCCCCTGTCTTCAATCATAATCTGTCTGAACTGTCCTTGTCTAACCCCTGTTTTCAATCATAATCTGTCTAACCCCTGTCTTCAATCATAATCTGTCTGAACTGTCCTTGTCTAACCCCTGTCTCAATCATAATCTGTCTAAACTGTGCTAGTCAACCCCTGTCTTCAATCATAATCTGTCTGAACTGTCCTTGTCTAACCCCTGTCTTCAATCATAATCTGTCTGAACTGTGCTAGTCTAACCCCTGTTTTCAATCATAATCTGTCTGAACTGTGCTAGTCTAACCCCTGTCTTCAATCATAATCGTCTGAACTGTCCTTGTCTAACCCCAGTCTTCAATCCTAATCTGTCTGAACTGTGCTAGTCTAACCCCTGTTTTCAATCATAATCTGTCTGAACTGTGCTAGTCTAACCCCTGTCTTCAATCATAATACATCTGAACTGTCCTTGTCTAACCCCAGTCTTCAATCCTAATCTGTCTGAACTGTGCTAGTCTAACCCCTGTCTTCAATCATAATCTGTCTGAACTGTGCTAGTCTAACCCGTTTCAATCATAATCTGTCTGAACTGTGCTAGTCTAACCCCTGTCTTCAATCATAATATGTCTGAACTGTGCTAGTCTAACCCCTGTCTTCAATCATAATCTGTCTGAACTGTGCTAGTCTAACCCGTTTCAATCATAATCTGTCTGAACTGTGCTAGTCTAACCCCTGTCTTCAATTATAATCTGTCTGAACTGTGCTAGTCTAACCCTGTCTCAATCATAATCTGTCTGAACTGTGCTAGTCTAACCCTGCCTTCAATCATAATCTGTCTGAACTGTCCTTGTCTAACCCCTGTCTTCAATCATAATCTGTCTGAACTGTACTAGTCTAACCCGTTTCAATCATAATCTGTTTGAACTGTGCTAGTCTAACCCCTGTCTTCAATCATAATCTGTCTGAACTGTCCTTGTCTAACCCCTGTCTTCAATCATAATCTGTCTGAACTGTCTAAATCTAACCCCGGTTTTCAATCATAATCTGTCTGAACTGTGCTAGTCAACCCCTGTCTCAATCATAATCTGTCTGAACTGTGCTAGTCGAACCCTGTCTTCAATCATAATCTGTCTGAACTGTCCTTGTCTAACCCCTGTTTTCAATCATAATCTGTCTGAACTGTCCTTGTCTAACCCCTGTCTTCAATCATAATCTGTCTGAACTGTCCTAGTCTAACCCGTCTTAATCATAATCTGTCTGAACTGTCCTTGTCTAACCCCTGTCTTCAATCATAATCTGTCTGAACTGTCTAAATCTAACCCCGGTTTTCAATCATAATCTGTCTGAACTGTGCTAGTCGAACCCCTGTCTCAATCATAATCTGTTTGAACTGTGCTAGTCTAACCCCTGTCTTCAATCATAATCTGTCTGAACTGTCCTTGTCTAACCCCTGTCTTCAATCATAATCTGTCTGAACTGTGCTAATCTAACCCCTGCCTTCAATCATAATCTGTCTGAACTGTGCTAGTCTAACCCCTGTCTCAATCATAATCTGTCTGAACTGTGCTAGTCTAAACCGTCTCAATCATAATCTGTCTGAACTGTGCTAGTCTAACCCCTGTCTCAATCATAATCTGTCTGAACTGTCCTAGTCGAACCCCTGTTTTCAATCATAATCTGTCTGAACTGTCCTAGTCTAACCCCTGTCTCAATCATAATCTGTCTGAACTGTCCTTGTCTAACCCCTGTCTTCAATCATAATCTGTCTGAACTGTCTAAATCTAACCCCTGGTTTTCAATCATAATCTGTCTGAACTGTCCTAGTCCGGACCCCTGTCTCAATCATAATCTGTCTGAACTGTGCTAGTCAAACCCCTGTCTTCAATCATAATCTGTCTGAACTGTCCTTGTCTAACCCCTGTCTTCAATCATAATCTGTCTGAACTGTGCTAGTCTAACCCCTGTCTCAATCATAATCTGTCTGAACTGTCCTAGTCTAACCCCAGTCTTCAATCATAATCTGTCTGAACTGTCCTTGTCCAACCCCTGTTTTCAATCATAATCTGTCTGAACTGTCCTTGTCCAACCCCTGTTTTCAATCATAATCTGTCTGAACTGCGCTAGTCTAACCCCTGTCTTCAATCATAATCTGTCTGAACTGTGCTAGTCTAACCCCAGTCTTCAATCATAATCTGTCTGAACTGTCCTTGTCGAACCCCTGTCTTCAATCATAATCTGTCTGAACTGTGCTAGTCTAACCCCTGTCTTCAATCATAATCTGTCTGAACTGTGCTAGTCTAACCCCAGGCTTCAATCATAATCTTTCTGAACTGTCCTAGTCTAACCCCTGTCTCAATCATAATCTGTCGGAACTGTCCTTGTCTAACCCCTGTTTTCAATCATAATCGGTCTGAACTGTCCTTGTCTAACCCCTGTTTTCAATCATAATCTGTCTGAACTGTCCTTGTCTAACCCCTGTTTTCAATCATAATCTGTCTGAATTGTCCTTGTCTAACCCCTGTTTTCAATCTTAATCTGTCTGAACTGTGCTAGTCTAACCCCTGTTTTCAATCATAATCTGTCTAACCCCTGTCTTCAATCATAATCTGTCTGAACTGTGCTAGTCTAACCCCTGTTTTCAATCATAATCTGTCTAACCCCTGTCTTCAATCATAATCTGTGTATCCCCTGTCTTCAATCATAATCTGTCTGAACTGTCCTTGTCTAACCCCTGTTTTCAATCATAATCTGTCTAACCCCTGTCTTCAATCATAATCTGTCTGAACTGTCCTTGTCTAACCCTGTCTCAATCATAATCTGTCTAAACTGTGCTAGTCGAACCCCTGTCTTCAATCATAATCTGTCTGAACTGTCCTTGTCTAACCCCTGTCTTCAATCATAATCTGTCTGAACTGTGCTAGTCTAACCCCTGTTTTCAATCATAATCTGTCTGAACTGTGCTAGTCTAACCCCTGTCTTCAATCATAATACATCTGAACTGTCCTTGTCTAACCCCAGTCTTCAATCCTAATCTGTCTGAACTGTGCTAGTCTAACCCCTGTCTTCAATCATAATCTGTCTGAACTGTGCTAGTCTAACCCGTTTCAATCATAATCTGTCTGAACTGTGCTAGTCTAACCCCTGTCTTCAATCATAATATGTCTGAACTGTGCTAGTCTAACCCCTGTCTTCAATCATAATCTGTCTGAACTGTGCTAGTCTAACCCGTTTCAATCATAATCTGTCTGAACTGTGCTAGTCTAACCCCTGTCTTCAATTATAATCTGTCTGAACTGTGCTAGTCTAACCCCTGTCTCAATCATAATCTGTCTGAACTGTGCTAGTCTAACCCCTGCCTTCAATCATAATCTGTCTGAACTGTCCTTGTCTAACCCCTGTCTTCAATCATAATCTGTCTGAACTGTACTAGTCTAACCCGTTTCAATCATAATCTGTTTGAACTGTGCTAGTCTAACCCCTGTCTTCAATCATAATCTGTCTGAACTGTCCTTGTCTAACCCCTGTCTTCAATCATAATCTGTCTGAACTGTCTAAATCTAACCCCGGTTTTCAATCATAATCTGTCTGAACTGTGCTAGTCGAACCCCTGTCTCAATCATAATCTGTCTGAACTGTGCTAGTCGAACCCCTGTCTTCAATCATAATCTGTCTGAACTGTCCTTGTCTAACCCCTGTTTTCAATCATAATCTGTCTGAACTGTCCTTGTCTAACCCCTGTCTTCAATCATAATCTGTCTGAACTGTCCTAGTCTAACCCGTCTTAATCATAATCTGTCTGAACTGTCCTTGTCTAACCCCTGTCTTCAATCATAATCTGTCTGAACTGTGTTAGTCGAACCCCTGTCTCAATCATAATCTGTTTGAACTGTGCTAGTCTAACCCCTGTCTTCAATCATAATCTGTCTGAACTGTCCTTGTCTAACCCCTGTCTTCAATCATAATCTGTCTGAACTGTGCTAATTCCGGTTGTTCCGGTTCCGGTTGGAGCGAGTGGTCGCATCTGCACGTCGCTCCAACGGGTAGTATATTTCATTATATATTTCATTATATCACAACGGTTTGATTTGTCTTATCTTAGCAATTTCTTCTCAGCTAGCTACATAGCCGTCTTTGTATCAAAGATAATTGCGTAATTATCGTATTTCGCCGTCCTAACGTAGTCTTCACTAGCCAGCTAGCTAACGTCCACTGATTAGCTGCACTGAGAAACTTTACACTCAACTGAACGACTTGATTAGTTTAGTGTTAGCTACCCTACATAGCTGTCTTTGCTGTCTTCGTATCATCGTATCATCGTATCCAAGATAATTGTGTTGTTTAGGTTTAGAGTGTGTAGTCTTAGAGTGATTATCTTAATTTACCGAGGTTAGCTAGCCAGCTATTTGTCGTCCTTAACGTAGGTGACTCTGCTAGCTAGCCAACAGCTAGCCAACGCTAGCCAACGTCTTCTGTATAGAACTCAACTACCCGGGTCGCATTCACAGGTTGTATCACATTTTCACTTCATTTCATTACAGTACAACGGTTTGATTTGTTTGATCGTAGCTAGCTACTTAGCTAGCTACATAGCCGTCTTTGTATCAAAGATAATTGTGTAGTCTAGAGCGATTTTCTAGGTTCGCTAGCCATCTATTGTCGTTCTTTTAACGCAGCGTAACGTAAACAACACTGCTAGCTAGCCTGCTAGCCCCGATAGCAACACTGCAGAAACTATTACACTCAACGGAATGACTTGATTAGTGTGAGTGTCAACAACGCACCCACTGCCAGCTGGCCTACTTCAGCAGTACTGTATCATTTTAATCATTTTAGTCAATAAGATTCTTGCTACGTAGCTTAACTTTCTGAACATTCGAGACGTGTAGTCCACTTGTCATTCAATCTCCTTTGCATTAGCGTAGCCTCTTCTGTAGCCTGTCAACTATGTGTCTGTTTATCCCTGTTCTCTCCTCTCTGCACAGACCATACAAACGCTCCTCACCGCGTGGCCGCGGCCACCCTACTCTGGTGGTCCCAGCGCGCACGACCCACGTGGAGTTCAGGTCTCCGGTAGCCTCTGGAACTGCCAATCTGCGGTCAACAAGGCAGAGTTCATCTCAGCCTATGCCTCCCTCCAGTCCCTCGACTTCTTGGCACTGACGGAAACATGGATCACCACAGACAACACTGCTACTCCTACTGCTCTCTCTTCGTCCGCCCACGTGTTCTCGCACACCCGAGAGCATCTGGTCAGCGGGGTGGTGGCACCGGGATCCTCATCTCTCCCAAGTGGTCATTCTCTCTTTTCTCCCCTTACCCATCTGTCTATCGCCTCCTTTGAATTCCATGCTGTCACAGTTACTAGCCCTTTCAAGCTTAACATCCTTATCATTTATCGCCCTCCAGGTTCCCTCGGAGGTTCATCAATGAGCTTGATGCCTTGATGAGCTCCTTTCCTGAGGACGGCTCACCTCTCACAGTTCTGGGCGACTTTAACCTCCCCACGTCTACCTTTGACTCTTTCCTCTCTGCCTCCTTCTTTCCCTCCTCTCCTCTTTTGACCTCACCCTCTCACCTTCCCCCCTACTCACAAGGCAGGCAATACGCTCGACCTCATCTTTACTAGATGCTGTTCTTCCACTAACCTCACTGCAACTCCCCTCCAAGTCTCCGACCACTGCCTTGTATCCTTTTCCCTCTCGCTCTCATCCAACACCTCCTGCCCCTACTCGGATGGTATCGCGCCGTCCCAACCTTCGCTCTCTCTCCCCCGCTTCTCTCTCCTCTTCCATCCTATCATCTCTTCCCTCCGCTCAAACCTTCTCCCACCTATCTCTGATTCTGCCTCCTCAACCTCCTCTCCTCCCTCTCTGCATCCCTTGACTCTCTATGTCCCTATCCTCCCGGGGCCGGCTCGGTCCTCCCCTCCCTCCCGTGGCTCGATGACTCATTGCGGCTCACAGAACAGGGCTCCGGGCAGCCGAGCGGAAATGGAGGAAAACTCGCCTCCCTACGGACCTGGCATCCTTTCACTCCCTCCTCTCTACATTTTCCTCCTCTGTCTCTGCTGCTAAAGCCACTTTCTACCACGCTAAATTCCAAGCATCTGCCTCTAACCCTAGGAAGCTCTTTGCCACCTTCTCCTCCCTCCTGAATCCTCCGCCCTCCTCCCCCTCCTCCCTCTCTGCAGATGACTTCGTCAACCATTTTGAAAAAGAAGGTCGGCGACATCCGATCCTCGTTTTGCTAAGTCAAACGGCACCGCTGGTTCTGCTCACACTGCCCTACCCTGTGCTCTGACCTCTTTCTCCCCTCTCCCTCCAGATGAAATCTCGCGTCTTGTGACGGCCGGCCGCCCAACAACCTGCCCGCTTGACCCTATCCCCTCCTCTCTTCTCCAGACCATTTCCGGAGACCTTCTCCCTTACCTCACCTCGCTCATCAACTCCATCCTGACCGTTGGCTACGTCCCTTCCGTCTTCAAGAGAAGCGAGAGTTGCACCCCTTCTGAAAAAACCTACACTCGATCCCTCCGATGTCAACAATTACAGACCAGTATCCCTTCTTTCTTTTCTCTCCAAAACTCTTGAACGTGCCGTCCTTGGCCAGCTCTCCCGCTATCTCTCTCTCAGAATGACCTTCTTGATCCAAATCAGTCAGGTTTCAAGACTAGTCATTCAACTGAGACTGCTCTCCTCTGTATCACGGAGGCGCTCCGCACTGCTAAAGCTAACTCTCTCCCCCTCTGCTCTCATCCTTCTAGATCTATCGGCTGCCTTCGATACTGTGAACCATCAGATCCTCCTCTCCACCTCTCCGAGTTGGGCATCTCCGGCGCGGCCCACGCTTGGATTGCGTCCTACCTGACAGGTCGCTCCTACCAGGTGGCGTGGCGAGAATCTGTCTCCTCACCACGCGCTCTCACCACTGGTGTCCCCAGGGCTCTGTTCTTGGCCCTCTCCTATTCTCGCTATACACCAAGTCACTTGGCTCTGTCATAACCTCACATGGTCTCTCTTATCATTGCTATGCAGACGACACACAATTAATCTTCTCCTTTCCCCCTTCTGATGACCAGGTGGCGAATCGCATCTCTGCATGTCTGGCAGACATATCAGTGTGGATGACGGATCACCACCTCCAAGCTGAACCTCGGCAAGACGGAGCTGCTCTTCCCTCCCGGGGAAGGACTGCCCGTTCCCATGATCTCGCCATCACGGTCGACAACTCCATTGTGTCCTCCTCCCAGAGCGCCAAGAACCTTGGCGTGATCCTGGACAACACCCTGTCGTTCTCAACTAACATCAAGGCGGTGGCCCGTTCCTGTAGGTTCATGCTCTACAACATCCGCAGAGTACGACCCTGCCTCACACAGGAGCGGCGCAGGTCTAATCCAGGCACTTGTCATCTCCCGTCTGGATTACTGCAACTCGCTGTTGGCTGGGCTCCCTGCCTGTGCCATTAAACCCCTTCAACTCATCCAGAACGCTGCACTTGCCCCGTCTGGTGTTCAACCTTCCCAAGTTCTCTCACGTCACCCCGCTCCTCCGTTCTCTCCCACTGGCTTCCAGTTGAAGCTCGCATCCGCTGGCAAGACCATGGTGCTTGCCTACGGAGCTGTGAGGGGAACGGCACCTCAGTACCTCCAGGCTCTGATCAGGCCCTACACCCAAACAAGGGCACTGCGTTCATCCACCTCTGGCCTGCTCGCCTCCCTACCACTGAGGAAGTACAGCTCCCGCTCAGCCCAGTCAAAACTGTTCGCTGCCCTGGCCCCCCAATGGTGGAACAAACTCCCTCACGGCTGGACAGCGGAGTCAATCACCACCTTCCGGAGACACCTGAAACCCCACCTCTTTAAGGAATACCTAGGATAGGTTAAGTAATCCCTCTCACCCCAACCCCCCTAAGTTTTAGATGCACTATTGTTAAGTGACTGTCCCACTGGATGTCATAAGGTGAATGCACCAATTTGTAAGTCGCTCTGGATAAGAGCGTCTACTAAATGACTTAAATGTAAATGTAAATGTCTAATCTAACCCCTGCCTTCAATCATAATCTGTCTGAACTGTGCTAGTCTAACCCCTGTCTCAATCATAATCTGTCTGAACTGTGCTAGTCTAAACCGTCTCAATCATAATCTGTCTGAACTGTGCTAGTCTAACCCCTGTCTCAATCATAATCTGTCTGAACTGTCCTAGTCGAACCCCTGTCTCAATCATAATCTGTTTGAACTGTGCTAGTCGAACCCCTGCCTTCAATCATAATCTGTCTGAACTGTCCTTGTCTAACCCCAGTCTTCAATCATAATCTGTCTGAACTGTCCTTGTCCAACCCCTGTTTTCAATCATAATCTGTCTGAACTGCGCTAGTCTAACCCCTGTCTTCAATCATAATCTGTCTGAACTGTCTAGTCTAACCCCCCCTGTCTCAATCATAATCTGTCTGAACTGTGCTAGTCTAACCCCTGTCTTCAATCATAATCTGTCTGGACTGTCCTTGTCTAACCCTGTCTAACCTAATCAATCATAATCTGTCTGAACTGTCCTTGTCTAAATCCCCTGTCTTCAATCATAATCTGTCTGAACTGTCTAATCCTTCTGCTTGTCTAACCCATGTCTCAATCATAATCTGTCTGAACTGTCCTCCTTGTCTAACCCCTGTCTTCAATCATAATCTGTCTGAACTGTGGTCTAGTCTAACCGTTTCAATCATAATCTGTCTGAACTGTCCTTGTCTGTTTTCAGTCTAACCCCTGTCTTCAATCATAATCTGTCTGAACTGTCCTAGTCTAACCCCTGTCTTCAATCATAATCTGTCTGAACTGTCCTAGTCTAACCCCTGTCTTCAATCATAATCTGTCTGAACTGTCCTTGTCTAACCCTGTCTTCAATCATAATCTGTCCGAACTGTCTAAATCTAATCTGTCTGAACTGTGCTAGCTTTCAATCATAATCTGTCTGAACTGTGCTAGTCCTTGTCTAACCCCTGTCTTCAATCATAATCTGTCTGAACTGTACTAATCCTAATCCCTGCCTTCAATCATAATCTGTCTGAACTGTGCTAGTCTAACCCCTGTCTTCAATCATAATCTGTCTGAACTGTCCTAGTCTAACCCCTGTCTCAATCATAATCTGTCTGAACTGTGCTAGTCTAACCCCTGTCTCAATCATAATCTGTCTGAACTGTGCTAGTCTAACCCCTGTCTCAATCATAATCTGTCTGAACTGTCCTAGTCTAACCCCAGTCTTCAATCATAATCTGTCTGAACTGTCCTTGTCTCAATCCCCTGTTTTCAATCATAATCTGTCTGAACTGCGCTTCAATCTAATCTGTCCTGTCGCTTGTCTTCAATCATAATCTGTCTGAACTGCGCTAGTCTAACCCCTGTCTTCAATCATAATCTGTCTGAACTGTGCTAGTCTAACCCCTGTCTTCAATCATAATCTGTCTGAACTGTCTAGTCTAACCCTGTCCTTGTCTAACCCCTGTCTTCAATCATAATCTGTCTGAACTGTCCTTGTCTAACCCCTGTCTTCAATCATAATCTGTCTGAACTGTCTAAATCTAACCCCTGGTTTTTTCAATCATAATCTGTCTGAACTGTGCTAGTCGAACCCCTGTCTCAATCATAATCTGTCTGAAATGTGCTAGTCGAACCCCTGTCTTCAATCATAATCTGTCTGAACTGTCCTTGTCTAACCCCTGTTTTCAATCATAATCTGTCTGAACTGTCCTTGTCTAACCCCTGTCTTCAATCATAATCTGTCTGAACTGTCCTAGTCTAACCCGCCTCAATCATAATCTGTCTGAACTGTCCTTGTCTAACCCCTGTCTTCAATCATAATCTGTCTGAACTGTCTAAATCTAACCCCGGTTTTCAATCATAATCTGTCTGAACTGTGCTAGTCGAACCCCTGTCTTCAATCATAATCTGTCTGAACTGTGCTAGTCGGACCCCTGTCTCAATCATAATCTGTCTGAACTGTGCTAATCTAACCCCTGCCTTCAATCATAATCTGTCTGAACTGTGCTAGTCTAACCCCTGTCTCAATCATAATCTGTCTGAACTGTGCTAGTCTAAACCGTCTCAATCATAATCTGTCTGAACTGTGCTAGTCTAACCCCTGTCTCAATCATAATCTGTCTGAACTGTCCTAGTCAGTGCTACCCCTGTCTCAATCATAATCTGTTTGAACCCCTGTGCTTCAGTCATAACCCCTGCTTCAATCATAATCTGTCTGAACTGTCCTTGTCTAACCCCAGTCTTCAATCATAATCTAATCTGTCTGTCTTCAATAATCTGTCCTTGTCTAACCCCTGTTTTTCAATCATCACAGAAATCTGTTGAACTGTGCTGGTCTGGCCCCTGTCTTCAATCATGATCTGTCTGAACTGTCCTTGTCTAACCCCTGTCTTCAATCATAATCTGTCTGGAAATGTGCTAGTCCTGGCCTGTCACTGTCTTCTAATCTTCAATCATAATCTGTCTGGACTGTCCTTGTCCAGCCTGTTTTCAATCATAATCTGTCTGTCTGAGCCTGTTTCACTGTCCTTGCGCTAGTCTAACCTGGCCTGTCTTCAATCATAATCTGTCTGAAGTCTAACCCCCAGTCTTCAATCATATCTGTCTGAACTCTGGCCATGTCTCAATCATAATCTGTCTGAACTGTCCTAGTCTAACCCCTGTCTTCAATCATAATCTGTCCCCTTAGGCTTCAATCATAATCTTTCTGAACTGTGCTAACCCGTCTCAATCATAATAATCTATCGGGGCTGTTCAGCCCTGTTTCAATCATAATCTGTCTGAACTGTGCTTGTCTAACCCCTGTTTTCAATCATAATCTGTCTGGACTGTCCTTGTCTAACCCCTGTTTTCAATCATAATCTGTCTGAATTGTCCTTGTCCCACTGTTTTCAATCTTAATCTGTCTGAACTGTGCTAGTCTAGCCCCTGTTTTCAATCATAATCTGTCTAACCCCTGTCTTCAATCATAATCTGTCTGAACTGTGCTAGTCTAACTGTTTTCAATCATAATCTGTCAGGACCCCTGTCTTAGTCATAATCTGATCCCCTGTCTTCAATCATAATCTGTCTGAACTGTCCTTGTCTAACCCTGTTTTCAATCATAATCTGTCTAACCCTGTCTTCTCATGATCTGTCTGGACTGTGCTTGTCTAACCCCTGTCTTCAATCATAATCTGTCTGAACTGTCCTTGGACCCATTGTCTCAATCATAATCTGTCTGGCTGTCCTTGTCCCAACCCCTGTCTTCAATCATAATCTGTCTGGACTGTGCTAGTCTGGCCGTTTCAATCATAATCTCTGTCTGGACTGTGCTGGTCTAACCCCCTGTCTTCAATCATAATCTGTCAGTCAGTCTAGCCCCTGTCTTCAATCATAATCTGTCTAGAACTGTCCTTGTCTAACCCCTGTCTTCCAATCATAATCTGTCCGAACTGTCTAAATCTAAGTCAATCATAATCTGTCTGAGACTTTGTGCTAGTGAGACCCCTGTCTTCAATCATAATCTGTCTGAACTGTTGCTAATCTAACCCCTCATCATAATCTGTCTGAACTGTACTAGTCTAACCCCTGTCTTCAATCATAAATCCACTGTCTGAACTGTCTAGTCTAGCTGTCAATCATAATCTGTCTGTCTCTCAATCATGATCTGTCTGAACTGTGCTAGTCTAACCCCTGTCTCAATCATAATCTGTCTGAACTGTCCTAGTCTAACCCCAGTCTTCAATCATAATCTGTCTGGACTGTCCTTGTCCAGCCTGTTTCCAATCATAATCTGTCTGAACTACGCTAGTTTTCTTCAATCATAATCTGTCTGGACTGTCCTAGTCTAACCCCTGTCTTCAATCATAATCTGTCTGGACTGTGCTATGTCTTCCAGCATGGTCGGACGTCGCTTGTCTAACCTGTCTTCAATCATGATCAGACTGTCTTTGGATGTAATCTGTGTGTGCTGGCCCCTGTCTCAATCATGAAATCAGTCATCGACCCTGTCTTCAATCTGTCTGGACTGTCCTTGTCTAACCCCTGTTTTCAATCATAATCTGTCTGAACTGTCCTTGTCTAGCCCCTGTCTTCAATCATAATCTGTCTGGACTGTCCTAGTCTAACCCGCCTCAGTAAGCAATCTGTCTGGGCCTGTCCTTGTCTAACCCCTGTCTTCAGTAATCTGTCTGGACTGTCTAAATCTAGCCGGTTTTCAATCATAATCTGTCTGAACTTGCTAGTCGGACCCTGTCTCCAATCATAATCTGTCTGGACTGTGCTAGTCGAACCCCTGTCTTCAATCATGATCTGTCTGAACTGTCCTTGTCTAACCCCTGTCTTCAATCATAATCTGTCTGAACTGTCTAGTCTAACCCCTGTCTGTCTCATAATCTGTCTGAACTGTCTAGTCTAACCCCAGTCTTCAATCATAATCTGTCTGAACTGTCCTTGTCCAGCCCCTGTTTTCAATCATAATCTGTCTGAACTGTCCTTGTCCAACCCCTGTTTTCAATCATAATCTGTCTGAACTGCGCTAGTCTAGCCCCTGTCTTCAAGTATTCTATCTGGGCTATTGCTAGTCTAACCCAGTCTTCAATCATAAT
>NC_060179.1:68569654-68633604 GCF_021184085.1 Oncorhynchus gorbuscha | reverse complement strand
GTATCGGTCATGTTCCGGATCAATACAGCGCTATCTGTACAATACTGTATACAGCAGATTGATATCCCATTCACTCTCAACAGACTGGCCACTGGAGGGATTCAGTTACAAGCATATCAGCCCTCACAATAGCCCCTCTATGTGTTTTATTGTACACAGTGGAGAGTGAGAGGGAGTACAGTATGTCGATACCCCCTCAGGGAACTTTCTCCTCTATCCTAATGCTTCAAGACCCTCAACCTCTGAAACCACTACTGTAACCTTTCCCCTCTGAACCCCCTAAAATCACGTCTCAGTCATAGAATTAGGTATTAGAATACTAATTTAATAGGATCTGAAAGGGACAACTAACCCTCGAAGCATGACCTTGGAGTTAACAGATCGATGACTTTACAACACTTAACCTCGATAACCCCTGACCTATAACCTCTCCAACTGTACAAGTGTGACATAATAGGAGCATCAGAAAGCATAGTGCCAGAGCAGCACTCACCATACAGAGAACATGACAGAGGACGAGCCCTTTCAGTACACAGCCTATACACCATTTAGTCTGAGTCTTGCAGTGACACTGACATGTCCGAGATGCAGGGGAACAAGAGCGCTGTGAAACGGCACACCAGTCATTAGCAGAGCGGGGTCAGTTTTAATAACTGACAAACATCATTATAGTAAACATCATTACAGGATTAATGCGTGGAGCTGAGCCTGAAGCTGTGCAAGTCAGCCAGGCAGAGAGCTGGCTGGGTGGGTGTGTAGAGTGGAGAAAGGCATGTGGGGTAGTGGGTAGGGGGTGTAGGGCACCTGCATATGGAAGGAGGTCAAAGTGGGGGTTGTTGACATGGCCTATCTCACTATGACATACCGTGAGGTTAAAGAGTTAAAACTCTCAGAACAATGTAGGTGACAATCTATTGCTTCTAGAGCCAAACAAAAGTGATATGGCTTCTGGAATAAATTGTGCTGGATTCTGAAAGTCACATCGCAAGGTCATCTGTCACGCCAATACCTTCACACGGTCATCTGTCACGCCAATACCTTCACACGGTCATCTGTCAAACCAATACCTTCACACGGTCATCTGTCAAACCAATACCTTCACACGGTCATCTGTCACGCCAATACCTTCACACGGTCATCTGTCACTCCAATACCTTCACACGATCTGTCAAACCAATACCTTCACACGGTCATCTGTCAAACCAATACCTTCACACGGTCATCTGTCAAACCAATACCTTCACACGGTCATCTGTCAATCCAATACCTTCACACGGTCATCTGTCAAACCAATACCTTCACACGGTCATCTGTCAAACCAATACCTTCACACGGTCATCTGTCAAACCAATACCTTCACACGGTCATCTGTCAAACCAATACCTTCACACGGTCATCTGTCAAACCAATACCTTCACACGGAGGTGTTTGAAGGCGATGGATGCGCACGCACACAGTGGATCTCACTCCCTTTTCTTCCTGCAGAAAGTAGATCAGTCCCGTAGTAAACTCAGAGAAGAACACAGGCAGCACAGATAGGCCCCAAACACTCCTCACAAAGCCTTGGGGTGGGCCACCACTGTGTGTGTGTGTGTGTGTGTGTGTGTGTGTGTGTGTGTGTGTGTGTGTGTGTGTGTGTGTGTGTGTGTGTGTGTGTGTGTGTGTGTGTGTGTGTGTGTGTGTGTGTGTGTGTGTGTGTGTGTGTGTCAAGACAGAACCAGGGAGAGAGAATGTGTGTATACAGGTATACAAGTGTGAATGTCAGAATGTGTGTGAGAGAGGGGGGTCAGAAACAAGGTGCCACCGGTAACAGAAGAGAAATGGGGTTACGCCCTTTCAACCACTCTGTCCATCCCCCGGGGTCACACGTCTGTCCAGGGAGCGCTGGTCAATTTAGACCACAAGAATAGAGGCGGGGAGGCAGCAAATAGGTGCTCCGCCAAGGGGCCGATTGGGTGGGCGTCAGGGGCCACAGGGCCAGGGAGACACTGCATACTGGATGAATAGAGGATTCACTGTTGTTGCTCATTCTCCTGCAGAGAAAGCAGCCGGGAGACAGGTAGCTGTACCAAGTCCCCAACTCCATCAGGCTGGCTGAATAGGAGAGGCAGAAGAATAGAGACAGAGGTGCTTCCAATCCTGTTCAGGGTTATCAGGCTGGGGGGTGGGGGATGGCGGTGACGGCAAGGATGTCGGAGCGCTCTTTTGTATATCAGGCACTTACCAGCACATACGAACACAAACAAACCAACACACACAAGCACATACAAGCACATTCATATAAGGAATTGAATATACAAACATACTGTATACAAGAATGATCAGCAAATACAGAGCTGTGAAAAAGTATTTCCTCCCTTTCTGATTTTCTCTATTTTGCATATTTTTTTATATTGAATGTTATCCGATCTTCAACCAAAACCTAATATTAGATAAAAACAAACCTGTGTTTACAAATAACAACCAAAAAAAGTATCCAAAAAACTCAATCAAGTCGACATGAAAATGGCTTAAAAGCAACAAATGTGAAGTTTCGGAATGGCCTAATCAAAGTCCAGACCTAATCCCAATGGAGGTGTTATGGCAGGACTTGAAACAAGCTTGAAAACCCACAAAATGTCACTGAATTAAAGCAGTTCTGCATGGAAGATTTTGGAAAATTCCTCCAAAGCGATGTGAGAGACTGATCAACAACTACAGGAAGTGTTTGGTTGGAGTCATTGCAGCTAAAGGTGGCACAACCAGTGCCAAACAGGGGAATTGGGTGTTGCATAACTTTGTTTATGAAATAATTGAAATAAGTATGTAATTGTTGTGTTATTTGTTCACTCGGTTCTTTATCTAATATTAGGTTTGTTTAAATATCTGATAACATTCAGTATCAAAAATATGGAAAAGTAAAGAAAATTAGAAAGGGGGCAAATACTTTTCCACAGCACTGTGCATTCACTCAGATAATTCATCATGCCCACACAGGCACACACACAGACACACACACAGGAACACACACACACAGGCACACACACACAGGCACACACACAGGCAAACACCCACACCCACAGGCACACACACACACCCACACACCCAGGCACACACACACACAGGCACACACAGGCACACACACACACGCACACACACAGGCAAACACCCACACACACAGGCACACACACACAGGCACACACACACAGGAAAACACCCACACCCACACACACACACAGGCACACACACACACAGGCACACACACAGGCAAACACCCACACCCACAGGCAAACACCCACACCCACAGGCACACACACACACCCACAGGCACACACACACAGGCACACCCACACAGGCACACACACACAGGCAAACACCCACACACAGGCAAACACCGGCACACACACACACACACACACAGGCACACCCACACAGGCACACACACACACACACACACACACACACACACACACACACACACACACACACACACACACACACACACACACACACACACACACACACACACACACACACACACACACACACACACACACACACACACACACACAACTTTCAGACACAAGACACAGAGTTCCTGCAGGGACCTGTGTATGAACTTGAATGTGTGTAGGAGTGTGCGTATTCAGTACAGCATATGCTCTTCTCATTTCTCTTTTGCTTCACTGGTTGAACTACTGCACCACAAATACTACACCCTCAGGCTAGGAAAACATTACTCACTCCTATTAGGAGCAGTTAGCAGAGGAACACAATATCTGATTTAAAAAATATCTTTAAATTGTTCACTATTTTTCTTTCCCTCCATCTACCCCTTCATTGTCTGTCTGGCTTCCTCCTCCTCCTTCAGACAGTGCCTGTCACCTACATGTCCCTGTCACCTACATGTCCCACTCAGTGAATACTGCACTTGCTTCTGCCTTGGGACACTTTTGCCAACATTTGGTGATTAGGCTCAAGTGGATCCTGTCACAGATATCATAGGCTGATTAAATAATATGTGGGCTGACCCATCACACAGAGTGCACTGGCTTAATGACACACAGAGATAGACACATACAGCTGAAGTCGGAAGGTTACATACACTTAGGTCGGAGTCATTACAACTCATTGTTAAACCGCTACACACATTTCTTGTAAACAAACTATAGTTTTGGCAAGTTGGTTAGGACATCTACTTTGTGCATGCCAGAAGTAATTTTTCCAACAATTGTTTAAAGACAGATTATTTCACTTATAATTCACTGTATCACAATTCCAGTGGGTCAGAAGTTGACTGTGCCTTTAAACAGCTTGGAAAATTCCAGAAAATAATGTCATGTCTTTAGAAGTTTCTGATAGGCTAATTGACAACATTTGAGTCAATTGGAGGTGAACCTGTGGATGTATTTCAAGGCCTCCCTTCAAACTCCAGTGCCTCCTTGATTGACATCGAGAAATCAAAATAAATCAGCCACGACCTCAGAAAAACAATTGTAGACCTCCACAAGTTTGGTTCATCCTTGGGAGCAATTTCCAAACGTCTGAAGGTACCACGTTCATCTGTACAAACAATAGTACACAAGTATTAACACCATGGAACCACGCAGCCGTCATACCGATCAGGAAGGAGACCCATTCTGTCTCCTAGAGATGAAAGTGCAAATCGATCCCAGAACAACAGCAAAGGACCTTGTGAAGATGCTGGAGGAAACAGGTACAAAAGTATCTACATCCACAGTAAAACGAGTCCTACATCAGCATAACCTGAAAAGCCGCTCAGCAAGGAAGAAGCCACTGCTCCAAAACCACCATAAAAAAGCCAGACTACTAGAATGGTCCAACAGACTAGAATGGTCCAAACACACCAAGACAGTCGTGAAGAGGGCACGACAAAGCCTATTCCCCCTCAAGAAACTAAAAAGATTTGGCATGGGTCCTGAGATCCTCAAAAGGTTCTACAGCTGCAATATCGAGAGCATCCTGACTGGTTGCATCACTGTCTGGGACGGCAATTACTCAGCCTCCGACCGCAACGCGCTACAGAGGGTAGTGAGCACGGCCCAGTACATCACTGGGGCTAAGCTGCCTGCCATCCAGGACCTCTACACCAGGCGGTGTCAGAGGAAGGTCCTATAAATGGTCAAAGACCCCAGCCACCCCAGTCATAGACTGTTCTCTCCACTATCGCATGGCAAGAGGTACCGGAGTGCCACGTCTTTTCATTTTATTTTTATTTCACCTTTATTTAACCAGGTAGGCAAGTTGAGAACAACTTCTGATTTACAATTGCGACCTGGCCAAGATAATTTGTCTAGGACAAAAAGGATTCTCAACAGTTTTTACCCCCAAGCCATAAAACTCCTGAACAGGTAAACAAATGGTTACCCGGACTATTTGCACTGTGCCACCCCCCCCCACCCACCCACCCCTCTTTTACGCTGCTGCTACTCTCTGTTTATCATATATGCATAGTCCCTTTAACTATACATTCATGTACATACTATCTCAATTGGCCCGACCAACCACAATCTGAATTGTGCCCCAACACCCACCACCCGCCAACCCCGCTTTTACGCTACTGCTACTCTCTGTTCACCATGTCTACATGTACATACTACCTCAATCAGCCCGAATAACCGGTGTCTGTATGTAGCCTCTCTACTGTATAGAGCCTCTCTACTGTATATAGCCTCACTGCTGTATATAGAGCCTCTACTGTAGAGCCTCTCTACTGTATATAGCCTCTACTGTTTATAGCCCCTCTACTGTTTATAGCCCCTCTACTGTTTATAGCCCCTCTACTGTTTATAGCCCCTCTACTGTATAGCCCCTCTACTGTATAGCCCCTCTACTGTATATAGCCTCTACTGTATATAGCCTCTACTGTATATAGCCTCTACTGTATATAGCCTCTACTGTATATAGCCTCTACTGTATATAGCCTCTACTGTATATAGCCTCTACTGTATATAGCCTCTACTGTATATAGCCTCTACTGTATATAGCCTCTACTGTATATAGCCTCTACTGTATATAGCCTCTACTGTATATAGCCTCTACTGTATATAGCCTCTACTGTATATAGCCTCTCTACTGTTTATAGCCTTGCTACTGTTATTTTCCACTGTCTTTTTACTGTTGTTTTTATTTCTTAACTTACCTATTTTTCACCTAATACCTTTTTTGCACTAGAGCCTGTAAGTAAGCATTTCACTGTAAGGTCTACACCTGTTGTATTCGGCGCACGTGACAAATAAACTTGATTTGATTTGCAACTGCACATGGGGACAAACATCATACTTTTTGGAGAAATGTCCTCTGGTGTGATGAAACAAAAATAGAACTGTTTGGCCATAATGACCATTGTTATGTTTGGAGGAAAAAGGGGGAGGCTTGCAAGTCGAAGAACACCATCAAATCAAATCAAATGTATTTATATAGCCCTTCGTACATCAGCTGATATCTCAAAGTGCTGTACAGAAACCCAGCCTAAAACCCCAAACAGCAAGCAATGCAGGTGTAGAAGCACAGTGGCTAGGAAAAACTCCCTAGAAAGGCCAAAACCTAGGAAGAAACCTAGAGAGGAACCAGGCTATGTGGGGTGGCCAGTCCTCTTCTGGCTGTGCCGGGTGGAGATTATAACAGAACATGGCCAAGATATTCAAATGTTCATAAATGACCAGCATGGACGAATAATAATAAGGCGGAACAGTTGAAACTGGAGCAGCAGCACGGCCAGGTGGACTGGGGACAGCAAGGAGTCATCATGTCAGGTAGTCATGGGGCATGGTCCTAGGGCTCAGGTCAGTTGAAACTGGAGCAGTTGAAACCATCCCAACCGTGAAGCAAGGGGGGGCAGCATCATGTTGGGGGGGGGCTTTGCTGCAGAAGGGACTGGTGCACTTCACAAAATAAATGGCATCATGAGGGAGGAAAATTGTGCGGATATATTGAAGCAACATCTCAAGACATCAGTCAGGAAGTTAAAGCTTGGTCGCAAATGGGTCTTCAAGTTGAACAATGACCCCAAGCATACTTCCAAAGTTGTGGAAAAATGGCTTAAGGACCTCAAAGCCCTGACCTCAATTTGTGGGCAGAACTGAAAAAGTGTGTGCGAGCAAGGAGGCCTACAAACCTGACTCAGTTACACCAGCTCTATCAGGAGGAATGGGCCAAAACTCACCCAACTTATTGTGGGAAGCTTGTGGAAGGTTACCTGAAACGTTTGACCCGAGTTAAACAAGTTAAAGGCAATTCTACCTAATACTAATTGAGTGTATGTAAACTTCTGACCCTCTGGGAAACTGATGAAAGAAATACCAACTGAAATAAATACATCTTTCTACTATTATTCTGACATTTCACATTCTTAAAATAAAGTGGTGATCCTAACTGACCTAAGACAGGGAATTTTTACTAGGATTAACTGAGTTTAAATGTACTTGGCTAAGGTGTATGAAAACTTCCAACTTCAACTGTAGATGGAGAGAGAGTGACAGACACAGAGAGAGAGACAAAGAGAGAGAGACACAGAGAGAGACAAAGAGAGAGAGACACAGAGAGAGAGACAAAGAGAGAGAGACACAGAGAGAGAGACAAAGAGAGAGAGACAAAGAGAGAGAGACACAGAGAGACAAAGAGAGAGAGACACAGAGAGAGAAACAAAGAGAGAGAGAGACAGAGAGAGAGACAAAGAGAGAGAGAGACAAAGAGAGAGACAAAGAGAGAGAGAGACAAAGAGAGAGAGAGACAGAGAGAGAGACACACAGAGAGAGACACACATAGAGAGACACACAGAGAGAGACACACAGAGAGAGAGAGATACACACAGAGAGAGAGAGATACACAGAGAGGGAGACAGAGAGAGAGAGACAGAGATAGACACACAGAAAGAGAGACAGAGAGAGAGATACAGAGAGAAAGACACAGAGAGAGACAGAGAGAGACAGAGACAGAGAGAGACACAGAGAGAGAGACAGAGAGAGACAGAGAGAGAGATACAGAGAGAGAGAGACAAAGAGACTATAGATAACTGTCCATTTGTGACAGAGTCTGAGGTGATGCCGTGCAGCTTGTTCTTCTTTAGCCCTTCATTTAGATCAGAGAACAGCACCCTCTCCTCTCTTGTTTCTCTCTCCATCGCTCTGTCTCTCTGTCTGAGTCGCTATGGCCAGTGTTGTTGTCACAGACAGATGAGTGATTAGAAAAGACGGGAGGAATGAAAAAGAAGACCAGTGTCATTCACCTTCAGAGACAGTAGGAATGGAAGGAGACACAGGGGAGTAATGTCCCCTGTTCCACAATAGAGAGAGGAAGGGTGAGGAAGACTGAATAG
Organism: Oncorhynchus gorbuscha; assembly: GCF_021184085.1. Classification (NCBI taxonomy): domain Eukaryota; kingdom Metazoa; phylum Chordata; class Actinopteri; order Salmoniformes; family Salmonidae; genus Oncorhynchus; species Oncorhynchus gorbuscha. The sequence goes on along the minus strand of NC_060179.1, from coordinate 68,625,287 downwards.
AGGAGCAACCAGATGAGATGCACAGCTGTATGTCATTTACCACTCATCTCTCACACACCCCCACTCACCCTCTGCACCCTGTTCACCTGAAACACACAGGTGTCATCTTCCCTGAATAGGCAGCACTAAGCCTGGTCTACATTACCCAGTTTACATTACCCTGTGCCGCCACACCGGGAGGAGGGGGGGGGGTTAAACCCACCAAGCAAAAAAGGTTAAACCCCCAAGCATTAGCACTGAGGCACATTAACAAAATCAAAACTACAAGTGAGTAAATCATAAAATATGTTTTGTAAATGTGAAAGCCTCTATCCCCCCTCCTGTCTCTCCCCTCACCCCGGGTGACCTGGACAGGAGCAGGACAATGGGCTGGCAGTGGCACGGCGCTCACAGACAAAAGCTTGTCATTTCATCAGCCGTTTATACTTCCATCAGGCAGAGAGAGGGCCGGCTAACCCCCGCTCACACAATAAGCAGCTACAATACCCCTTCAAATCACATAATCCACACAAATTATGACCAACACTGTTAAATTATGATTGCAAAGCTGGGGGGTGGAGAGGAAGGGAGGAATTAAACTCCCCTTGATGAGATGCAACTGTGCACACCACGCCATTGTGGAATGGAGCGCACATACACCCACCCACCGTGCTTGTATCGTATGTTCACACACAGAACAAATACAGAGCAATGATAAACTAAAACAAAATTCAGGCCCAATCCCACTGAAAGTTAATACCACTTGTTTGTGTCTGCCGTGGCCTGTACCCATGACGACAAGCCACTCTGCAACAATTTGTTATCTTTTTGATAGTCCATAAATTAACATAGAAAAGGCCAATTGGTCATTAAGTCTATGCCCTTCCAGTGTGTGAAATGTGAAACCTAAATGCTTGTATGGTCTCTCCCAGCCAGCCACGACCCACTGTACATCAGCAACTGACAGCCAGACACAACCCACAGGACACCAGCCACTGACAGCCAGACACGACCCACAGGACACCAGCCACTGGCAGCCAGTCACGACCCACTGTACATCAGCAACTGACAGCCAGACACAACCCACAGGACACCAGCAACTGACAGCCAGACACAACCCACAGGACACCAGCCACTGGCAGCCAGACACAACCCACAGGACACCAGCCACTGACAGCCAGACACGACCCACAGGACACCAGCCACTGGCAGCCAGACACGACCCACAGGACACCAGCCACTGGCGGCCAGACACGACCCACAGGACACCAGCCACTGGCAGCCAGACACAACCCACAGGACACCAGCCACTGGCAGCTAGACACAACCCACAGGACACCAGCCACTGGCAGCCAGACATGACAACAGCCACTGACAGCCAGACACGACCCACAGGACACCAGCCACTGACAGCCAGACACGACCCACAGGACACCAGCCACTGACAGCCAGACACGACCCACAGGACAACAGCCACTGATAGCCAGACACAACCCACAGGACACCAGCAACTGGCAGCCAGACACAACCCACAGGACACCAGCCACTGGCAGCCAGACATGACACCAGCCACTGACAGCCAGACACGACCCACAGGACACCAGCCACTGACAGTCAGACACAACCCACCGGACACCAGCCACTGGCGGCCAGACACAACCCACAGGACACCAGCCACTGGCGGCCAGACACAACCCACAGGACACCAGCCACTGGCAGCCAGACAAAACCCACAGGACACCAGCCACTGGCAGCCAGACAAAACCCACAGGACAACAGCCACTGGCAGCCAGACACGACCCACAGGACAACAGCCACTGACAGCCAGACATGACCTACAGGACACCAGCCACTGGCAGCCAGACACAACCCACAGGACACCAGCAACTGGCAGCCAGACACAACCAACAGGACACCAGATATGACCCACAGGACACCAGCCACTGGCAGTCAGACACAACCCACAGGACACCAGCCACTGGCAGCCAGACATGACAACAGCCACTGACAGCCAGACACGACCCACAGGACACCAGCCACTGGCAGCCAGACATGACACCAGCCACTGACAGCCAGACATGACCCACAGGACACCAGCCACTGACAGCCAGACACGACCCACAGGACAACAGCCACTGACAGCCAGACACGACCCACAGGACAACAGCCACTGGCAGCCAGACATGACACCAGCCACTGGCAGCCAGCCACGACCCACTGTACATCAGCAACTGACAGCCAGACACAACCCACAGGACACCAGCCACTAACAGTCAGACACAACCCACAGGACACCAGCCACTGGCATCCAGACACAACCCACAGGACACCAGCCACTGGCAGCCAGACACAACCCACAGGACACCAGCCACTGATAGCCAGACACGACCCACAGGACACCAGCCACTGATAGCCAGACACAACCCACAGGACACCAGCCACTGATAGCCAGACACAACCCACAGGACACCAGCCACTGGCAGCCAGACACAACCCACAGGACAACGGCCACTGGCGGCCAGACACAACCCACAGGACACCGGCCACTGGCGGCCAGACACAACCCTCAGGACACCAGCCACTGACAGCCAGACATGACCCACAGGACGCCAGACATGACACCAGCCACTGACAGCCAGACATGACCCACAGGACACCAGCCACTGACAGCCAGACACGACCCACAGACAGCCAGACACGACCCACAGGACAACAGCCACTGATAGCCAGACACAACCCACAGGACACCAGCCACTGGCAGCCAGACATGACCCACAGGACACCAGCCACTGACAGCCAGACACGACCCACAGGACACCAGCCACTGACAGCCAGACACGACCCACAGGACACCAGCCACTGACAACCAGACATGACCCACAGGACACCAGCCACTGACAACCAGACATGACCCACAGGACACCAGCCACTGACAACCAGACACAACCCACAGGACACCAGCCACTGACAACCAGACACAACCCACAGGACACCAGCCACTGACGGACAGCTCTACAGGCTCCAAAGGCACACTGACTCAAAAGCTGACCCTAACATCCGACAAATCCTCATCGCCCTAAACAACTGAAAAAAAATGTGAGAAAAGACACTTCAATTGCGTGGCTGAGCACTGAACTCTGTGTGTGCTGAGGCTGACTCCCTGGTCCGTCTGATATGTGGTGGGGAATCAGGATGGGGACTTCAGAGGCTGCTCAGAGGCTGTTCAGAGGCTGCTCAGAGGCTGCCCCCTCTGTTTAGACCTTGAAAGACAGCCATGTTCCACCAAACACCAGTCTGATATGGTGATCACAGTGGGAGAGGAGGAGGAGAGGAAGACACAAAGAGGAGGAGAGGACAAGAAGAGGGGGGGGACACAAAGAGGAGGAGAGGACAATAAGAGGGGGGGGGGGGACACAAAGAGGAGGAGGAGGATATGCTTTCATAGTGAACCAAGACTGACTGGATAGGAGCTGAGGCAACTAGGAGTGTGTTGGTCTCTTTTCCTCTGTCTGTAACCTCGTCCCCAGGCTACAGCGCCCAGTGCATATAAGCCTGGGAAAACAACCCTTCAAAGTTGGCCTGAGTGGGAGTGACCTACCGAGTAAAGTATTTGTCATCATTTCATTTGAGCGATTCCCTATGAAAAGCCACAGGCATAGGAGAGAGCCAGTGAAGTTGCAACTGTATGCCCTCTCCTCACCTGTACTACCTATTTACATGTGACCAGCGACCCATGACCCCAACATATAGTACTCTCTAGTGTACAAAACAAGATAAAATACCAGTAAACCTTGACAGACAACATATACACAACACATAAAATACATAAATAGGCCAAAACTTCTCCTACACACACGACTGCGAGGCATGGCTCTGTGCTCGTGTTAGCATACAGGGTAGGGTTAGGGGGAAACTGTTGTGGGAGATGATTGGTTGGTAGATCCATTCCAATAAAAGGTCCTGAAGACTCATTCTGCAAAGTACTTTCTCTCTCATGGCTAACTACCAGGGAAGTTTGAAAAGACTGGCTGAGTGGGCGGGGAGCTTATATTCATGAGCTTGCCTTGATTGACAGCTCTTTGAAACACCTATGTTCAGGAACTTGCATGTAGTAAGCAGTGTTGCAGTAAAATCATCTAAAGAAAAGAAAACTCAAACAACATGGAAATTGCGTCAATCAATGTTTGGCATGTCTCTTGATGCCATTCACAGCAGCACTGACTGATGTGTTGACATGACAACTACCTCAGACTTTTGAACAAACCTTCCCTCCCTTTTGTTCCATGCTGGCTGAAGACCTAGCTAGCCGGTAACTAGCTAACACCAGACACAGATGAAGACCTAGCTAGCCGGTAACTAGCTAACACCAGACACAGATGAAGACCTAGCTAGCCGGTATCTAGCTAACACCAGACACAGATGAAGACCTAGCTAGCCGGTAACTAGCTAACACCAGACACAGATGAAGACCTAGCTAGCCGGTAACTAGCTAACACCAGACATAGATGAAGACCAAGCTAGCCGGTAACTAGCTAACACCAGACACAGATGAAGACCTAGCTAACACCAGACAAGGATGAAGACCTAGCTAGCCAGTAACTAGCTAACACCAGACACAGATGAAGACCTAGCTAGCCGGTAACTAGCTAACACCAGACACAGATGAAGACCTAGCTAGCCGGTAACTAGCTAACACCAGACACAGATGAAAACCTAGCTAGCCGGTAACTAGCTAACACCAGACACAGATGAATACCAAGCTAGCCGGTAACTAGCTAACACCAGACACAGATGAAGACCTAGCTAGCCGGTAACTAGCTAACACCAGACACAGATGAAGACCAAGCTAGCCGGTAACTAGCTAACACCAGACACAGATGAAGACCTAGCTAGCCGGTAACTAGCTAACACCAGACACAGATGAAAGGGAAACATAGAAGTATCTTTGCCAGAGATGAATAGTGTAAACTTTTAATTATATTTGTTGACACCCTACAGTTACACATTTTTTACACCAGTGGAGCAGCTATCTAGCAATATAAACCACGCCCCTCTGCAAACACGCCTTCTCTGATGTTGGTTACACGGCGGTACGTATTTAAATTAGGTAAGAGAACATCAAGTTACCATTGGTGTATTAAAATGAGAGTTAAGGTATTCACCTTGTCCCCTTAATAATGAATCAATGTGTTTGACATGGGGAGGGGTCGAGTAACTTCATGATTCAACTTTATCAATGTAGAAGCAACAGTCATTTTTCATACTTTGATCTGGTTTCCTTCAAATATCATACAATTTCATGAAAAGCATGATTTGAACTCTTTGTGACCTTTAAGTCAATGTGCTTGGAGTTTCTCCTGGTCTATCTGTATTGGCTAAAAAAGGCTAAGTTTGACACGTTGATTCACCAGACTCTCCATGGGCAGAAGGGCCTGGGAACGAGCTTACTCTGTAAAATATACACAGTACTCATGTTTGTACAATGTCCATGAGGTATTTTTCCCGGTGTTTCCCCGGTGTGGCCACAGACTATTGTGCTTCCACTTCCACAGCCGGGCTCCAGTGACTCACTGGGCATAGGCTTCAGCGGACCTGCTCTGACTTGGGGACAAGGTGAGGCCACGGGGACTTTTCCTCTGTAGCTCAGTTGGTAGAGCGTGGAGCTTGCAAGGGCAGGATAGTGGGTTCCATACCAGGAACAAATCACACGTCAAAAGATTGCTTGACTAAGTGGCTTCGGATAAAAGCCTCTGCTAAATGGCTAATGTTTTGTAAATGTTATGTGACATGAAAATGTCTGTGAACATGGGTTAACAACTTCCACGGTAAACACCTTCTCACAAAGGTTATTGATTCTGCTCTTCACAAGTATTTGGTGTCACCCTGGGTGATGAAAACACACTTTTTTTAAAACACAGAGCTTACATGAACACAATCACTGGAGACACTGGTGCTGGTATGGAAAAAGGCCAACAATCTCACCCCTCACACAGGCAGAGGACCAGTATAGCAGTGGGTGGTGGCCTGTTGGCTGGGCAGGTCCCTTTCCTAAACCCACGCCGTCCACCGCCTTCCCACACACCCCTCCACCTTCCACACCTCCACCCCTCCGGCCCTCACTAATCTGCTCTTTTGTCCTTACGCCCCTCCTGCCCCCTGCTACTACCCCTTCAACCCCTCCACCCCCAGTCAGTGGTACCTCTCAACCCTCACCCCTATTAGCACTGAGCCCAGCCCCAGTTGACCAGGTGCAGGGTCCAGCTCTGGAGGGGAACACCTGTCTGCTGAATGGAAGAATGGACTGTCTTCTGGGGAACAGAACAGAAGTAGGGCAGGGCCAGGATAATGGCCCACTGTAGGAGAGACATTAACGACACGCTGAGATACCTTCCCCCCTGCTGCCATGCAGACCCACCCCTACAGCAGGGAGGCAGGAGGCAGCAGGGTAGAGCAGGAATGGGTTGTCTCAGGTGTGACTTAGTGAAGGTGGGGGTCTGTAATGCCATAATACCTGGTTCTGGTGCTCTAGTGCGTTGGGGGAGAAAGTATGGACCAGACAGCTGGCAACATGGTCACCCACAGAGAAGAGAGGGAGAGAGAAGAAGAAAAGGGTAGGGGGTGGACACAAGAACAAAACAAACCCTCAGGCCCAGAAACAGAGGAGCGGAAGTCAAGATGAGGTGACCTACGTTGATTAATAGAACAATTGACTTATCAAATCTCATAAGTGGTCTCTTTCTCCCTCCACCATTTATCAAGGTTCCTCTCGCCCTCTCCCTGTCATGAGCTGCTTGTCTCTCACCAGCACATACTTATTCACTTCTAAGTCACTCTTTCCCTTCTGTTCCCCTCCACCTCCCTCTGTCTCGCCCTCCCTCTCTGCCTCCGTCTGTCTCGCCCTCCCTCCCTCTCTGCCTCCGCCTGGCCCTCCCTCTCTGCCTCCGCCTGGCCCGCCCTCTCTGCCTCCGCCTGGCCCGCCCTCCCTCCCTCCCTCTCTGCCTCCGCCTGGCCCGCCCTCCCTCCCTCTCTGCCTCCGCCTGGCCCGCCCTCCCTCCCTCCCTCTCTGCCTGGCCCGCCCGCCCTCCCTCCCTCTCTGCCTGGCCCGCCCGCCCTCCCTCCCTCTCCGCCTCCGCCTGGCCCGCCCTCCCTCTCCGCCTCAGTCTGGCCCGCCCTCCCCCTCCGCCTCAGTCTGGCCCGCCCCCCTCCGCCTCCGTCTGGCCCGCCCCCCTCCGTCTCCGTCTGGCCCGCCCCCTCCGTCTCCGTCTGGCCCGCCCCCCTCCGTCTCCGTCTGGCCCTCCCCCTCCGTCTCCGTCTGGCCCTCCCTCCCTCCACCTCCGTCTAGCCCTCCCTCCACCTCCGTCTAGCCCTCCCTCCACCTCCGTCTAGCCCTCCCTCCACCTCCGTCTAGCCCTCCCTCCACCTCCGTCTAGCCCTCCCTCCACCTCCGTCTAGCCCTCCCTCCACCTCCGTCTAGCCCTCCCTCCACCTCCGTCTAGCCCTCCCTCCACCTCCGTCTAGCCCTCCCTCCACCTCCGTCTAGCCCTCCCTCCACCTCCGTCTAGCCCTCTCTCCACCTCCGTCTAGCCCTCTCTCCACCTCCGTCTAGCCCTCTCTCCACCTCCGTCTCGCCCTCTCTCTACCGCCACCGCGCCCTCTCTCTACCGCCACCGCGCCCTCTCTCTACCACCATCTCACCCCTCTCTACCACCATCTCACCCCTCTCTCTACCACCATCTCACCCCTCTCTCTACCACCGTCTCGCTGCCATCTTGCCCTCTCTCTACCACCGTCTCGCTGCCATCTTGCCCTCTCTCTACCACCGTCTCGCTGCCATCTTGCCCTCTCTCTACTGCCGTCTCGCTGCCATCTCTCTCTCTTTAACCCCTGGGAGGGATGGAGGGAGGGAGGGGAAAAGAATGAGGCAGATTAATGTAGAATGTTTGTTTGCAGAGAATAGGTCCATTTGTATAGCCCTCTCCTTCTCTGAATAGAAGCCTCTGTGGGAGGCACGCAGGAGTGTGTGAGTGTTGTGTTAGCTTGCTCCATCCACCGCTTGTGTGTGTGCGTGAGTGTGAATGTGCGTGCCTGCTGGATTGAGTGTGGGACTGACTGAGTATGTTTTTATGATTATGTGTAGGTTGATGCCTATTGAACACTGCAACTGATTCCACCCACTTGAAAACAAACAGCAGGTCCACTTGTGTTTATGTCACAACACTCAGCATAATGTAGGAGCTAGGGTGAGAAAGCCAGCCAATACACGAACACTACGCTGATCAATTCAGTACACTAAACAAAGGCAGATATACTGTGTGCTAGGACTACATGCTGTTAAATACGCCTGCTTATCGTACCAGCTCCACCTCACTCTAACACTCATAACGCAGTGGGAGGTGTATGTAGCAAAACACTTCTATCAAGCTCATTTTACACATCTAAATTGACATGTGGCCTGTTGTATTGGAAACAGGCCTGATCCAAAGCTAATGTATACAGTGTGTATGGCTGAGAGGACAGAAAAAAGCGTGGGTGGGTGTGTGTCAGGTGAGAGTGAACTGACTGTACACAGAGTGTATGAAGGCTCTCCTGTCATCTCCCTATGTATGTATCCCTGACTCCACTCCGGCTGTGTGGTTGGAGGGTCTGCAAAGCTGGCCTCTTACGCCAGGCAGGGCAGGATTAAGGAGAGGGGATAGTCTTTCACCCCAGTAAGCCACGGAGAGAGACAGAAAAAGAGAGAGAGATGTGCTTCAGAGAGCCCATCACGTATGCATTGAAAAATTCTCCCTCACTGCAATTATTCAACAGAGAGCGGCCTTCCGGCAGGAGAGGGCTGGAGAGAGAGAGAGAAAGAGGATAAAAGAGGAGAGGATTAACACATTGGGTAGTTGGCGTAGCGTAGGCAACACTCTTACACACTGCTGTTTGCTGGCCTACCCTGGTCCCTGAGAGCCTGGTGGCATGGTTGATTCAGAGACTCCCCTGGCATACCCTGGTCCCTGAGAGCCTGGTGGCATGGTTGATTCAGAGACTCCCCTGGTCTACCCTGGTCCCTGAGAGTCTGGTGGCAACGGTTGATTCAGAGACTCCTCTCGTCTACCCTGGTCCCTGAGAGCCTGGTGGCGTGGTTGATTCCTAGACTCCCACTGGCCTACCCTGGATCCCGAGAGAGTCCCACTGGCCTACCCTGGTCCCGGAGAGACTCCCACTGGCCTACCCTGGTCCCCGAGAGACTCCCACTTGCCTACCCTGGACCCCGAGAGACTCCCACTTGCCTACCCTGGACCCCGAGAAACTCCCCTGGCCTACCCTGGTCCCTGAGAGACTCCCACTGGCCTACCCTGGTCCCCGAGAGACTCCCCTGGCCTACCCTGGTCCCTGAGAGACTCCCACTGGCCTACCCTGGACCCCAAGAGACTCCCACTGGCCTACCCTGGACCCCGAGAAACTCCCCTGGCCTACCCTGGTCCCAGAGACAGTCCTCTGACCTACCCTGGTCCCTGAAAGACTCTCACTGGCCTACCCTGGTCCCTGAGAGCCCGGAGGCATGGCCGATTCAGAAACTCCCCTGGCCTACCCTGGACCCCAAGAGACTCACACTGGCCTACCCTGGACCCCGAGAAACTCCAACTGGCCTACCCTGGTCCCCGAGACAGTCCTCTGGCCTACCCTGGTCCCTGAGAGCCAGGAGGCATGGCCGATTCAGAAACTCCCCTGTCCTACCCTGGTCCCTGAGAGACTCCCCTGTCCCCTGAGGGACTCCCCTGGCCTACCCTGGTCCCTGAGAGACACCCCTGGCCTACCCTGGTCCCTGAGAGACACCCCTGGCCTACCCTGGTCCCTGAGAGACACCCCTGGCCTACCCTGGTCCCTGAGAGCCCGGAGGCATGGCCGATTCAGAAACTCACCTGGCCTACCCTGGTCCCTGAGAGACTTCCCTGTCCCCTGAGGGACTCCCCTGGCCTACCCTGGTCCCTGAGAGACTCCCACTGGCCTACCCTAGTCCCGAGAGACTCCCACGGGCCTACCCTAGACCCCAAGAGACTCCCACGGGCCTACCCTGGACCCCGAGAGACTCACACTGGCCTACCCTGGTCCCCGAAAGACTCACACTGGCCTACCCTGGACCCTGAGAGACTCCAACTGGCCTATCCTGGTCCCTGAGACAGTTCTCTGGCCTACCCTGGTCCTTGAAAGACTCTCACTTGCCTACCCTGGTCCCTGAGAGACTCCCCTGTCCCCTGAGGGACTCCCCTGGCCTACCCTGGTCCCTGAGAGACACCCCTGGCCTACCCTGGTCCCTGAGAGACACCCCAGGTCTACCCTGGTCCCTGAGAGACACCCCAGGTCTACCCTGGTCCCTGAGAGACACCCCTGGCCTACCCTGGTCCCTGCTCTACCCTGGTCCCTGAGACTCCCACTTGCCTACCCTGGTCCCTGAGAGACACCCCAGGTCTACCCTGGTCCCTGAGAGACACCCCTGGCCTACCCTGGTCCCTGAGACTCCCACTTGCCTACCCTGGTCCCTGAGAGACTCCCATTGGCCTACCCTGGTCCCTGAGAGACTCCCACTTGCCTACCCTGGTCCCGAGAGACTCCCACTGGCCTACCCTGGTCCCCGAGAGACTCCCACGGGCCTACCCTGGACCCCGAGAAACTCCCCTGGCCCCCGAGAAACTCCCCTGGCCTACCCTGAACCCTGTGAAACTCCACTGGCCTACACAGGTCCCTGAGACAGTCCGTGTGTGTGTGTGTGTGTGTGTGTGTGTGTGTGTGTGTGTGTGTGTGTGTGTGTGTGTGTGTGTGTGTGTGTGTGTGTGTGTGTGTGTGTGTGTGTGTGTGTGTGTGTGTGTGTGTGTGTGTGTGTGTGTGTGTGTGTGTGTGTGTGTGTGTGTGTGTGTGTGTATCTGAGAAAGAGAGTGTGTGTGTGTGTGTGTGTGTGTGTGTGTGTGTGTGTGTGTGTGTGTGTGTGTGTGTGTGTGTGTGTGTGTGTGTGTGTGTGTGTGTGTGTGTGTGTGTGTGTGTGTGTGTGTGTGTGTGTGTGTGTGTGTGTGTGTGTGTGTGAATCTGAGAAAGAGTGTGTGTAAGAGTGCGCTGAGCTCTGGACCCTGCAGGTAGTCCCTGCATGTGGGATGCACACCAACAGTCAGTTAAGGTGTTCCACATGCAACAATAGAGAAAAGAAGATGCTCTACCTGCTGGGACAGACACTGCCTGAAACAGACACTCCCAACACTGACCCCTGTAAACACTGCTCACATATGAGAGAACACACAGGCCTCCATTCCCAGCCTGACAGAGACATACAATGGAGTGCAGGTGTGTGAGCATGTGTGTATGAGCCAACCAACACACACACACACACACACACACACACACACACACACACACACACACACACACACACACACACACACACACACACACACACACACACACACACACACACACACACACACCTCTCCTTTCTCCAGTGTGTGGCCCTGGCCTCTCATTAACTCTGAAGGGTACAGGACAGGAGAAGTGTGTGTATAATGTGTGTGAGAGTTGTGTGTGACCCTCCTGGCCCCGGAAAGCAATCCGTGCTAGTCAATGGGAAGTGACATCCCCATGAACCAGACACTGTTTGGCCCACCAACCTCACCATCCGGCCTCGAGGAGGGGGAGACCGGGGAGGGTGGAGGTGCCTTCCTCTAAGAGGAGGAGGGAGAACTACACTCCAACTAAATTCCAACAGGAAAGTAACTGAAAATTCCTGAGAGGAGAGAGAGAAAAGAAGGTGAGGGGAGGGGGGGGTGGAGGTGAGTGGCATTTGGAAAGAGTGGCATGCCAGGAGAAAACAACTTTACACTTGAAAGCAGCAACACATTTCTCCCCCTAAAGAAACACCGTAGCAAGGTGACGGACAGGGAGCGCTTTCCTCTCCTTCCATTTTGCTGTCTCACTCCCAAAATGGATTCATGCTGAGAGAAAAATAGGGAAATGTGATATTTGTATAGTACAATGGCATGTGTGTGTGGTATTGTTGTGGAGAGCAGTGCAACATAATGCTGCAGGATAGAATAGTCCAGTGGATAGTCTGTGTGTGTGTGTGTGTGTGTGTGTGTGTGTGTGTGTGTGTGTGTGTGTGTGTGTGTGTGTGTGTGTGTGTGTGTGTGTGTGTGTGTGTGTGTGTGTGTGTGTGTGTGTGTGTGTGTGTGTGTGTGTGTGTGTGTGTGTGTGTGTGTGTGTGTGTGTGTGTGTGTGTGTTTTTGCGTGCATAACACACAGCATGACGACTTCATACAATTCTACACAAGACCAAACTCTTACCTGCCCAGCTGCCTCAGCATGGACACATGTTACCTTCCGGTAGCCTTGTTTACACCAAAGAAACTAGAGTCCAAACACTACAACTAGTGACTAACTTTCAGGTAGAAAACTAAATGAACAGTGGTGGTTGTATGTAGACACATATAGAGAACGAGATAGAGGATATTCCACTACAGTTATTAGTTACATTACCAGTGTTGATATAACCAAGGCCTAACCTCAGGGTTATGTTTTAGTACCTCAAAACATATGAGCACTTGGCTGTAAGGGGCAGAAAGCCACCACTCCTCTCCTGTCTCCTATTCTACAGGAAATCTCAGTGCTGTGGTGAAAACACACTCTCACACACACAATCCCAGATTCATCAGTGGAGAAAGCCCTGTCTAAGCCCCAGCCCAGATTGCTGCTATTGCTTTAGGGCACCCTCTAAACATAGAGATGAAGAACCACTAAAAGTCTAGATTAGACCTGCTGAATATTGCATTGCTGTAAAGCCTCTTTAGAATGGAACAGACCTGCAAACACCTTCCCTGGTCTCCTGAGCCCAGGAATTAAGAGGATGTTACAGGAAGACTAATTACTTAAGAAAATCCCCCATGTTTTCTCTCTTCCTCCCTCTCCCCCTGATGGCCCATCCCCAGTCGGAATGTTAAGGTCTGTGTGTGTATAGTGTCTCAGTCAGGGGCCTGGCTCTGTTGATTCGGCTGCTTTGAGGGGGGTCTGCCTGGGCTGCATGTCTCTGCTGAGTGGAGAGGGGTGGAGAGGGGGCCTCATCACAAGACAACCCGGTGTTTTACTTCGAACAGAAAACAGACCAATCAAATCATGTGATTAGGCGTAGCGACAGTTGTGCTCTGCAAGACAGAACATTTCTGATGATGAATAAGGGCGCTTCCATCAGGAAATCAGAGCGAATCAGAATAATTTGGCTAGAATGATGACACCCCAGTTGCCGAGCAATCTGCCATCCTCACAGAGTGGCAGTGTTGGGATCATCAGAGAGTGTTGTAAAACACACACACACACACACACACATAACTTTACCAATAATAACACACACACATACAGGAAATCAAGTTTTCCTGGTCCTTTCCATCCCCTCTAGTCTGAATATTATTGGCGGTGGGTTCTTGAGGGTATATCTCAATGCTGTCAACTAGTAACTAAAGACAGCTGTTCGACTAACTACTTGACTCCTCATAAAGGATTCCAGTGGACCTGTGCAGGGTACATGCTAGCTGCTCCAGCCGATCACAGTGGGAAAGCTATTTGGTACCACTTTATTTCACAGTACATACAATTGCCAGACATTTACAAAGGAATTAGCTTCATCAATCAAATGCATTTTATAAAGCCCTTTTTACGTCAGCAGTTGTAATTACATTGTAATCACACAGTAACTTGTTTAGTTCTTTAGAATGGCGAAGGCCCCCCATGTACTTACCACAAATGCCTAATATGCTCAGTTCGCCATACTGTACATTTCTCTCAGTTACACTTATTTTGTGAATTGGCATGAGCACAGTACACGTGATCCTAATTCTAGCTCCAAGACGGAGGCAATTAGAAAAAACTAAAAAGTTGATTGTGCCGATTCACGGACACGTGGAGCCATAGTTTACGAACTCTGTGGGTTAGTGCGAAAAGCAATGACGTCGCAACTGTATGCACCTTCATTAGAAAATAAACACCACTGGTAGTTACAGCACTGATGTCATATAGCTCAATAAGGCATTGTTAGTTACCACATAATATAGACCCCATCAGGTTCTTTGTTCAACCTATAGGCTACCTAGAAAAACACTTCACCTCACACCGACACTGGCGCTAGCGTACACGAGAACGTAACCTTCTTTCAGTTACTGTGTGAAAACACCACTTGAATCCACAGACTATACCCTCCGAACAAAAGCCCTACATACAAGACGGCAGATCATTTTGAAGCCGAGGTTATACAGTAAGGCTGCTGGATGCTATTGACGGACAAATGACTTTATGTGGAATCCACATAGACCTATTAGTAGCATCCAGAAGTATCTGTTCAACTGGCTGTTACGTGTGAGCTTGTTAGCAAGCCTTTCAGAGGTGTGGTGATACAAATACATGCTACACTACCGTTTGTATCAGAGGTGAAGGCCAATACCGTCACCTCCATTCATACATACAGTCAACAAGAGTATTCTACCTTTGTGATTTCTATCTTATGTGAGCTGCACTGCAAATCAGTTTTCTCTATTGTGAACTGCCCCACTGTGGGCGGCACATGCATTTGTATGTGAATATAAAACCAATCTAACACCGTCTTTCTGCATCTACGCTGCAAGTCAATATGTGAAAAGTCTGTATGTGAGCATTTCAACGAGTGTCTCAATGAATACAACCATTCAATGTGCATCTACTTCAGTGACTACACAAGTGCACATGTGTTGTTATGGCAACCCAGTTCCCATATGTATCAAAATATGTTCATACACGTGTAGGTGTGTGTGTATGCTGGTAACTATACTGGTCAGTGTGTACAAGCTGTTCCTGTGCATGGTAGTGATAACCAACACCCACTATGCTGCTGCTCAGCCCTGTGGAATAGAAAGAGACTGGAAACTGATGTCATTCAAATGAATGACTTTCGTCTCCCTAGCAATTTCCATGAAATTTGATTTAGAGGGATAATATATAATACCCACTCCAGTGGGAGGTGGAAGTGGACTGTGTTTTAATTGAGATGGACTGAGAGATGCTGGATGGCTAGTGAGGGTCTGACCTGCTACGGTTGTTGCTGCCTCCAGGCACTGCTATTCTGAGCGGAGGGTGGATCCTAGTGGAGACACTCTGCACACAGCTACGGGCGTTACTCACTCACTATATAAAGCCAAATCTATGTGAGTCTTTCAGATATAAGTTAAATGTGTCAATGTGGTGTACAGCAGTGTTATTCAAAGTCGGGGTCGCAACCCTGCAGTGGGGGCACCAAATAACAAATACAAAGTACAGATTATTGTAGGGTAAAATATACAAAGGTTTTTGAAAAAGATCATTTGAAAAATACAATATTAATGAGTAAATGTATACTTTGGTTCCCTTAATTTTGATAAGAGAGATGAAAATCGAACGAATTAAGGTTATTTGTTAATGTACAACTCTAAATCTACAGATTTGAAGGTTGTGTTAGATTTGGGGTGGGGTTGCTATAAATTCTGGTGAAAAAAATAGGGTCCCCGCTGAAAAAGATTGAATACCATCATTGTAAAGGAACATGAGTAAAAATACTGCATTGACACATTGTGTTGAATTGTGTGGATTTCATGTGTGCATGTTGTTGTACATCCAGTAGGTCAGGTTTCTTGTTTCTGTGTGTGAGCAGAAGTCTCACGTGGCTCTCAAAAAACAACTGAAGACTGGACTGTGGAAATGGTAAATCCCAGTCCCAATCTCCTTTTCCCTCCATTCATCCCTCTCTCCCTCCCAGGAGTGTTCCCTCCTGCAAAAACAGCGCTGCTATTTTTTACGGAGGAGGATTTGCGATGAGGTGCATTACGGAGAGAGAAGGGCCGGGTGCTGTGTCTGCGTATGACCACTTTAATACACTAAGATGTTGTGGAGCAGGAATATTATTGATGTTTCTGTGGCAACACAGGTCTAAGCAGAGGATTATACTGGAAACATTCACCAGACCAGGGAGAGAGAGAGATTGAGAAGGGGGGGGGGACAGAAATAAACTGAGAATGAGGGGGAGCTGAAGGGGAAAGGTTTTTATATCAGGAAAGGACTCAAAAGGGCATGATGGATAAGACAGAAGGATGATGGGTAGAGGGAGAGTGCAAGGGGTGGCCCGAAGGAGGGGGGAGGAGAGGAGAGGGAAGGCGAGAGAATGGGGGGGGGCTGTTAAGGGGCCATATGAGTGACAGCATGAACCTTTTTCTTCTCTAAAACACACAATGTAGCCTTTAATTCTTCCTGAAAATCCTGATCCAGCTCACTCTCTCTGTCCCATATCAATCCAATTTATTCCCAAAATGATCATCTGTTTAAGAGAGATTATCTTAGCAATAGCCATCTATCGAATTACAATAGCACTACTTTTATCCACCTACCCAGATCTCATCCCAGGATTGTGTGTGTCCAACTGTCCATATGACAGTGTGTGTTATATAACAATGATGGATGCATATGATCAGGCACCCTGTGAGTGTGTGTGTTTTTCTGCATGTGTGTGTGTGTGCAACAAGCATTTGCGTATGGTTTGTTTTAAGTGTGCATTTGCATAATTGTATGGTATCATTGTACTTTAAGTTGGGTTCATTCCATTACAAATCAACAAATACAGTGTTCCTCCTGTTTCCCAGAAACAAAATATGCCAATACATTTTTGATATTCTGCCATTATATGAAAGCATTTCATAAAAATAAAATGGACCTCTATCACAATTGAATCAAGGTTTCCAAGGTAATATTAGAAAGTATATTATATAAAGTATATTATATAAAGTATATTATAGGAACAAAAAGAGCTAATCTAAATAAACATGTCTGAAAACTCAACCAAAACAACCTTTTTGTTCCATCTCCCCAAAACACAACACATAAACATGGATTAACAGCTGGAGATGAGCAGGAAAAGGCTTGGGGTAGTTTCTGTTTATAAATAGCGTCATTCATTACCAAGATAAAAAGTTACTTTGACTTCTAATTAAAATAATTCACTCAGGTTGCCAAAAACATTTAGAGAGCAGGAGAAAGGCGTTGTAGGGAGTGGTGTGTAGGGCTGGCTGCCACTGAGTGGGACTGACTGCAGAGGAGAGTGTGCGGGCACTCCAGCCGTGGGGCCTTATGCTGCAGGCGCTCTCAGAGACGGTGAACAATCAAAACAGCTCAATTTGGGGTTTATCTGACGCTCACCAACACACACAGCTATGTCTTACTATACTGGTGAGACGTTTTGGGTAGCAACAATTCATTTCCATTCAAAAACATGTTTTTTCCCTTGTAGGGCAGCCTCCGAATTCACTCTTCATATCAACTCTATGCAACATGTTTTTCCCTTGTAGGGCAGCCTCCGAATTCACTCTTCATATCAACACTCTATGCAACATGTTTTTCCCTTGTAGGGCAGCCTCCGAATTCACTCTTCATATCAACACTCTATGCAACATGTTTTTCCCTTGTAGGGCAGCCTCTGAATTCACTCTTCATATCAACACTCTATGCAACATGTTTTTCCCTTGTAGGGCAGCCTCCGAATTCACTCTTCATATCAACACTCTATGCAACATGTTTTTTCCCTTGTAGGGCAGCCTCCGAATTCCCTCTTCATATCAACACTCTATGCAACATGTTTTTCCCTTGTAGGGCAGCCTCCGAATTCACTCTTCATATCAACACTCTATGCAACATGTTTTTCCCTTGTAGGGCAGCCTCCGAATTCACTCTTCATATCAACACTCTATGCAACATGTTTTTTCCCTTGTAGGGCAGCCTCCGAATTCACTATTCATATCAACACTCTATGCAACATGTGTTTTCCCTTGTAGGGCAGCCTCCGAATTCACTCTTCATATCAACACTCTATGCAACATGTTTTTCCCTTGTAGGGCAGCCCCCGAATTCACTCTTCATATCAACACTCTATGCAACATGTTTTTCCCTTGTAGGGCAGCCCCCGAATTCACTCTTCATATCAACACTCTATGCAACATGTTTTTCCCTTGTAGGGCAGCCTCCGAATTCACTCTTCATATCAACACTCTATGCAACATGTTTTTTTCCCTTGTAGGGCAGCCTCCGAATTCACTCTTCATATCAACACTCTATGCAACATGTTTTTCCCTTGTAGGGCAGCCCCCGAATTCACTCTTCATATCAACACTCTATGCAACATGTTTTTCCCTTGTAGGGCAGCCTCCGAATTCACTCTTCATATCAACACTCTATGCAACATGTTTTTCCCTTGTAGGGCAGCCTCCGAATTCACTCTTCATATCAACACTCTATGCAACATGTTTTTTCCCTTGTAGGGCAGCCTCCGAATTCACTCTTCATATCAACACTCTATGCAACATGTTTTTCCCTTGTAGGGCAGCCTCCGAATTCACTCTTCATATCAACACTCTATGCAACATGTTTTTCCCTTGTAGGGCAGCCCCCGAATTCACTCTTCATATCAACACTCTATGCAACATGTTTTTCCCTTGTAGGGCAGCCTCCGAATTCACTCTTCATATCAACACTCTATGCAACATGTTTTTCCCTTGTAGGGCAGCCTCCGAATTCACTCTTCATATCAACACTCTATGCAACATGTTTTTTCCCTTGTAGGGCAGCCTCCGAATTCACTCTTCATATCAACACTCTATGCAACATGTTTTTCCCTTGTAGGGCAGCCCCCGAATTCACTCTTCATATCAACACTCTATGCAACATGTTTTTCCCTTGTAGGGCAGCCCCCGAATTCACTCTTCATATCAACACTCTATGCAACATGTTTTTCCCTTGTAGGGCAGCCCCCGAATTCACTCTTCATATCAACACTATGCAACATGTTTTTCCCTTGTAGGGCAGCCCCCGAATTCACTCTTCATATCAACACTCTATGCAACATGTTTTTCCCTTGTAGGGCAGCCTCCGAATTCACTCTTCATATCAACACTCTATGCAACATGTTTATTCCCTTGTAGGGCAGCCTCCGAATTCACTCTTCATATCAACACTCTATGCAACATGTTTTTTCCCTTGTAGGGCAGCCTCCGAATTCACTCTTCATATCAACACTCTATGCAACATGTTTTTCCCTTGTAGGGCAGCCCCCGAATTCACTTTTCATATCAACACTCTATGCAACATGTTTTTTCCCTTGTAGGGCAGCCTCCGAATTCACTCTTCATATCAACACTCTATGCAACATGTTTTTCCCTTGTAGGGCAGCCCCCGAATTCACTTTTCATATCAACACTCTATGCAACATGTTTTTTCCCTTGTAGGGCAGCCTCCGAATTCACTCTTCATATCAACACTCTATGCAACATGTTTTTTCCCTTGTAGGGCAGCCCCCGAATTCACTCTTCATATCAACACTCTATGCAACATGTTTTTTCCCTTGTAGGGCAGCCCCCAAATTCACTCTTCATATCAACACTATGCAACATGTTTTTCCCTTGTAGGGCAGCCTCCGAATTCACTCTTCATATCAACACTCTATGCAACATGTTTTTCCCTTGTAGGGCAGCCTCCGAATTCACTCTTCATATCAACACTCTATGCAACATGTTTTTCCCTTGTAGGGCAGCCTCCGAATTCACTCTTCATATCAACACTCTATGCAACATGTTTTTCCCTTGTAGGGCAGCCTCCGAATTCACTCTTCATATCAACACTCTATGCAACATGTTTTTCCCTTGTAGGGCAGCCCCCGAATTCACTTTTCATATCAACACTCTATGCAACATGTTTTTTCCCTTGTAGGGCAGCCTCCGAATTCACTCTTCATATCAACACTCTATGCAACATGTTTTTCCCTTGTAGGGCAGCCCCCGAATTCACTTTTCATATCAACACTCTATGCAACATGTTTTTTCCCTTGTAGGGCAGCCTCCGAATTCACTCTTCATATCAACACTCTATGCAACATGTTTTTTCCCTTGTAGGGCAGCCCCCGAATTCACTCTTCATATCAACACTCTATGCAACATGTTTTTTCCCTTGTAGGGCAGCCCCCAAATTCACTCTTCATATCAACACTATGCAACATGTTTTTCCCTTGTAGGGCAGCCTCCGAATTCACTCTTCATATCAACACTCTATGCAACATGTTTTTCCCTTGTAGGGCAGCCCCCGAATTCACTCTTCATATCAACACTCTATGCAACATGTTTTTCCCTTGTAGGGCAGCCCCCGAATTCACTCTTCATATCAACACTCTATGCAACATGTTTTTCCCTTGTAGGGCAGCCTCCGAATTCACTCTTCATATCAACACTCTGCAACATTCTTTTTCCCAGGTATTCAGCATTTCTCTCCAAACCCCATTCTGTCTCACCTCTGAGAAGCAGATTGTTGTCTTTACATCTCTCTCTCTCTCACATTCACTCACGCACTCAGTCACTCACTCAAGCAATAAGGCACGAGGGGGTGCCATCATTGGCAATATACCACAAACCCCGAGGTGCGTTATTATAAACTGGTTACCAACTTAATTAAAGCAGTAAAAATAAATGTTTTGTCATCCCCGTGATATGCCATGGCTGTCAGCCAATCAGCATTCAGGGTTCCAACCACCCAGTTAATAATGCTATTTATCCTATGGAGTCAGATATTAATGGGCTAAGAGCTTAGTCCTATTACGAGTCGCATGTGAGGTGTAAATAATATACATAACCAACTATAGACGGTGACCCCTCAGTTGACGGGGATTTCTACAACCCTACACCCGAATCCCTGACCGGCAAAATGTCCTCACTTCTCAGAATTTTAGTGGGTTGAGTATTCTTGTAAGGACTTCTGATTGGAAGTGTGCAGAGACTATTTGCCTTTACTCACATGTATAGTAAAATGTGTACGCACACACACACAATCATTTTTGTTTTCTATCTCACACACACAATCATTTTCTCTCTCTCACACACACACCAACATTGAACAAGTTAAAGAAGCTGAACTCCAAGGAGTAACATTGGATGGTTGGTTATCAAAGTTATAAAGTCACATTGACAAAGTTGTTGTGAAGATGCAGAGGGGTATGTCTGTTATAGGATAGGATTTTTAATGAATTTATTTGCAAATTATGGTGGAAGATAAGTATTTGGTCACCTACATACAAGCAAGATGTCTGGCTCTCACAGACCTGTAACTTCTTCTTTAAGAGGCTCCTCTGTCCTCCACTCGTTACCTGTATTAATGGAACCTGTTTGAACTTGTTATCAGTATAAAAGACACCTGTCCACAACCTCAAACAGTCACACTCCAAAATCCAACTATGGCCAAGACCAAAGAGCTGTCAAAGGACACCAGAAACAAAATTGTAGACCTGCACCAGGCTGGGAAGACTGAATCTGCAATAGGTAAGCAGCTTGGTTTGAAGAAATCAACTGTGGGAGCAATTATTAGGAAATGGAAGACATACAAGACCACTGATAATCTCCCTCGATCTGGAGCTCCACGCAAGATCTCACCCCGTGGGGTCAAAATGATCACAAGAACGTTGAGCAAAAGTCCCAGAACCACACAGGGGGACCTAATGAATGACCTGCAGAGAGCTGGGACCAAAGTAACAAAGCCTACCATCAGTAACACACTACACCGCCAGGGACTCAAATCCTGCAGTGCCAGACGTGTCCCCCTGCTTAAGCCAGTACATGTCCAGGCCCGTCTGAAGTTTGCTAGACAGCATTTTGATGATCCAGAAGAAGATTGGGAGAATGTCATATGGTCAGATGAAACCAAAATAGAACTTTTAGGTAAAAACTCAACTCGTCGTGTTTGGAGGACAAAGAATGCTGAGTTGCATCCAAAGAACACCATACCTACTGTGAAGCATGGAGGTGGAAACATCATGCTTTGGGGCTGTTTTTCTGCAAGGGGACCAGGACAACTGATCCATGTTAATGAAAGAATGGTTGGGGCCATGTATCGTGAGATTTTGAGTGAAAACCCCCTTCCATCAGCAAGGGCATTGAAGATGAAACGTGGCTGGGTCTTTCAGCATGACAATGATCCCAAACACACCACCCGGGCAACGAAGGAGTGGCTTTGTAAGAAGCATTTCAAGGTCCTGAAGTGGCCTAGCCAGTCTCCTGATCTCAACCCCATAGAAAATCTTTGGAGGGAGTTGAAAGTCCGTGATGCCCAGCATCAGCCTCAAAACATCACTGCTCTAGAGGAGATCTGCATGGAGGAATGGGCCAAAATACCAGCAACAGTGTGTGAAAACCTTGTGAAGACTTACAGAAAACGTTTGACCTCTGTCATTGCCAACAAAGGGTATATAACAAAGTATTAATATAAACTTTTGTTATTGACCAAATACTTATTTTCCACCATAATTTGCAAATAAATTCATTAAAAATCCTACAATGTGATTTTCTGGATTTTATTCCCCCATTTTGTCTGTCATAGTTGAAGTGTACCTATGATGAAAATTACAGGCCTCTCTCATCTTTTTAAGTGGGAGAACTTGCACAATTGGTGGCTGACTAAATACTTTTTTGCCACACTTTTTTGTACCCCACCAGACATCCATACCCCACCAGACACACATACCCCACCAGACATCCGTACCCCACCAGACACACACGTCCCCACCAGACACACACGTCCCCACCAGACACACACGTACCCCACCAGACACACACGTACCCCACCAGACACACACGTACCCCACCAGACACACGTACCCCACCAGACACACGTAGCCCACCAGACACACGTAGCCCACCAGACACACGTAGCCCACCAGACACACGTAGCCCACCAGACACACGTAGCCCACCAGACACACCACAAACCAGAAACAAATATAATGTGTCGCTCAGTTATGAAGAGTCATGTCATGGTGGAATGCTCTGTCACCAGAGGTTACTCAGGCAAAAAGCAAGTTTAGCTTTAAAAAGCAGCGTCTCTTCTCTTCCTGAACACCTCATTTAACTGTCTTGTATATATGAATAGTATGTAAATAGTATTTGTTGTCTCTTGGTTTCTTTACAATATAGAACTCTCATTTTATTCAGATTTTTTTATTTTGAATTGAATGTTATATCTTATGATGTTCTTCTCTACAACTGTTCTGTACACTGTTATGTACAGTTGAAGACAGAAGTTTACATACGCCTTAGCCAAAGCATTTAAACTCAGTTTTTCACAATTCCTGGCATTTAATCCTAGTAAAAATTCCCTGTTTTAGGTCAGTTAGGATCACCACTTTATTTTGAAAATGTGAAAAGTCAGAATAATATTAGAGAGAATGATTTATTTCAGCTTTTATTTCTTTCATCACATTCCCAGTGGGTCAGAAGTTTACATACACTCAATTAGTATTTGGTAGCATTGCCTTTAAATTATTTAACTTGGGGTCAAACGTTTCAGGTGACCTTCCACAAGCTTCACACAATAAGTTGGGTGAGTTTTGGTCCATTCCTCCTGACAGAGCTGGTGTAACAGAGACTGGTGTCTTGAGATGTGGCTTCAATATATCCACATAATTTTCCTCCCTCATGATGCCATCTATTTTCTGAAGTGCACCAGTCCCTCCTGTAGCAAAGCACCCCACAACATGAGGCTGCCACCCTCGTGCTTCACGGTAGGGATGGTGTTCTTCAGCTTGCAAGCCTCCCACTTTTCCCTCCAAACATAACGCTGGTCATTATGGCCAATCAGTTCTATTTTTGTTTAATCAGACCAGAGGACATTTCTGCAAGAAGTACGATCTTTGTCTCCATGTGCAGTTGCAAACCGTAGCCTGGCTCTTTTATGGTGGTTTTGGAGCAGTGGCTTCTTCCTTGCTGAGCGGCCTTTCAGGTTATGTCGATATAGGACTTGTTTTACTGTGGATATAGATACTTTTGTACCTGTTTCCTCCAGCATCTTCACAAGGTCCTTTGCTGTTGTTCTGGGATTGATCTCTAGGAGACAGAACGCATCTACTTCCTGAGTGGTATGACGGCTGCGTGGTCCCATGGTGTTTATACCTGCGTACTATTGTTTGTACAGATGAACGTGGTAACTTCAGGCATTTGGAAATTGCTCCCAAGGATGAACCAGACTTGTGGAGGTCTACAATGTTGTTCTGAGGTCTTGGCTGATTTATTTTTATTTTCCCATGATGTCACGCCAAGAGGCACTGAGTTTGAGGGTAGGCCTTGAAATACATCCACAGGTACACCTCCAATTGACTCAAATGATGTCAATTAGCCTAACAGAAGCTTCTGAAGCAATGACATAATTTTCTGGAATTTTCCAACCTGTTTAAAGGCACAGTCAACTTAGTGTATGTAAACTTCTGACCCACTGGAATTGTGATACCGTGAATTATAAGTGAAATAATCTGTCTGTAAACAATTGTCCTAACCGACTTGCCAAAACTATAGTTGGTTAACAAGAAATTTGTGGAGTGGTTGAAAAACGAGTTTTAAATGACTACAACGTAAGTGTATGTAAACTTCCGACTTCAACTATATCTCTACATTTTATGTGGACCCCAGGAAGAGTAGCTACTGCATGTGCAGTAGCTAATGGGGTTCCTAATAAACTTAACACCAGACACTCAGCGCATAACCCACCCCCACCAACCGACACAAATGCCAGAGAAGTGCCATGCACCTCAATCAAGACAAACAAGACATGGAAGCAAAGCAGAATGTACTTCTGACAGTGATGAGGCACACAGTTCAGGAAATTCACATAAACTAGGAATTCCATGCACGTTGCATTGGATCAATATTCCCCCTCTGTTTCTCCCCCTCTTTCTCTCTCACCCGGGAATCTAAAGCTCCCTGAATATTGACTTGCCCCTGCAAACCTATGAAGCACTTCTTAACAAGGCCCAATCAATTAAGAGCATGTATAAGAGCATACATCAAGGAAATATGGCTACAATGTGTAATCAACAGTTTTTTTCTGTCTTCCCGACCCAAGGGGGCAAGGAAAAGGATGCACTGGGGGAATTCTTCACGCCCATAATGCAGCGCTGTGCTTTTCTCTCACCTGCTCCACCACTTGTGATGAGAAAGATCAATACGAACACAACACTTCCTCAATTCTTCATTCCATTTATTTGCACTGTGTATCTCTAGTAAAAGCTAAGATGTATGTAAAATAAACAAAAACTTAAACTATTGAAGCTATATTGACCACACCATTTCTCCAGACCATTGATGGTTTAATTCATTGTTTTACGCCAAAACGAAAATAGTAAAACAAATTGTGTTAATTTCGGGTTCTCTCTGTGCACCAAGAGCTGTGAAACAGTAGTCACTGCTTCCACCTTGAGGCCAGAGAGAGTACTACATGGTGGTGGTTCAGAGAGTAGGAATGTTCCTGTTCTCAGCAGCTCAGAGAGAGAGAGAGAGAGAGAGACAGAGAGACAGAGAGACAGAGAGACAGAGAGACAGAGAGACAGAGAGACAGAGAGACAGAGAGACAGAGAGACAGAGAGACAGAGAGACAGAGAGACAGAGAGAGATGACTGGTTGGCTGCAGCAGAGAGAGGTGATTGGTTGGCTGCAGCAGAGAGAGCGAGGTGACTGGTTGGCTGCAGCAGAGAGAGAGAGGTGACTGGTTGGCTGCAGCAGAGAGAGAGAGGTGACTGGTTGGCTGCAGCAGAGAGAGAGAGGTGACTGGTTGGCTGCAGCAGAGAGAGAGAGGTGACTGGTTGGCTGCAGCAGAGAGAGAGAGATGTGACTGGTTGGCTGCAGCAGAGAGAGAGAGATGTGACTGGTTGGCTGCAGCAGAGAGAGAGAGATGTGACTGGTTGGCTGCAGCTGGCTGCAGCAGAGAGAGATGTGACTGGACGCAGCAGACCAGAGGGCTGCTCAGAGCTCCTACAAACCTGTGAAGTACGATAAGAGAGGCCTAGGTCCGGGCCCACTATACGAGTGCCAGTTTGTCTGTCTCTGTGTGTGACACACAAAATAGACTGACACAAAAAAGGCAGATCCAATCAAAAACACACATAGACAACGGGACTGACCGTGCCATCAAGTAGGGCCAGTGCTAACAATAGTCCTGCATAGTCCACTGTCCGGTGTGTCACTGGGCAGGGTTGTTATGGCGAGTGTGGGGTTGAGAGACTCCATTCCTGTCTGATTGTTCCTGAGGAGGATGTGAGGGAGCCTGTTTGTCCAAATCCTCCCCTGACACAGGACACAGGAACCCCACCAACACCCACCAAAAACAACTGTTCAGTCATCCACAAAATATCAGCATTCAATTCCATCTGAAGGAACCTCAATGTACAGTACAGTAGTAGTGTGTGAAAAGTGAGTGTACAGTACAGTAGTAGTGTGTGCAAAGTGAGTGTACAGTACAGTAGTAGTGTGTGAAAAGTGAGTGTACAGTACATTAGTAGTGTGTGAAAAGTGAGTGTACAGTACAGTAGTAGTGTGTAAAGTGAGTGTACAAGTGTAAAGTGAGTGAAAAGACACCTTATCCCTACAGGTGATTACATTACATTGGGCCAAAGGGCAACCCAGGGCATTCCTCCAGACAGGTGCCTAGGTGGTGCCAACTCAGAGGTCTTATGGTTAGAGCGTCCGCCCTGAGGTTCAGAGTTCGATCCCCGCCTGAGCCATACAAAACAGTGTAAAAATGGGACCCGATGAGTCTCTGCTTGGCACTCAGCATTAAGGAGATAGATCGTGGTTAAAGCCCTGAGATTGACTAGCATCCTGTCTAGGGGGTGTACTTGTACATCAAGCTGCCTCACGCTACAGAAGCATGAGAAGGCTCCTGCTCCTATGAGCCAAGACGTATGGTGCCAAAAGGGTGCCCAGGTATAATGTGGCAGCACCTACACTGCTCTTAGTTTCACCTCAAAGCTGTGGTTCAACTCAGCCATGGAGAGCTAACTGCACATACCAAACAGTACAGAGCATCGATCTGCTGCCTTACAAAGAGACAAGCGCCATGTACTGTACATGTAGCAGATGGGCGTCTGTGAAACTCACTCAGCTTGAAGTGTCCCCTCCCGGCTGCCGTATAGCTAGCTTTTCAGTGGCGCTTCAAGAGGGCGGTCATGTGTGTTTGTGAGGCAGAGGTCCTGGGTTCAAACGCTGGTATGAACCCAATCAGGAGGAAGCGGTACTAGCTAAGCAAGGAGCGTGAAGTCCTTTACATACAGTTGAAGTCTGAAGGCTACATACACTTGGGTTGGAGTCATTAAATCTTGTTTTTCAATCACCACAAATTTCTTGTTAACAAACTATAGTTTTGGCAAGTCGGTTAGGACATCTACTTTGTGCATGACACAAGTAATTTTTCCAACAATTGTTTACAGACAGATTATTTCACTTAAAATACACTGTATCACAATTCCAGTGGGTCAGAAGTTTACATATAGTGGGGCAAAAAAGTCAACTATGACAGACAAAATTAGATTTTTTTCTCTCCAGAAAATCACATTGTAGGATTTTTTATGAATTTATTTGCAAATTATGGTGGCTGACTAAATACTTTTTTGCCCCACTGTACCAAGTTGACTCTGCCTTTAAACAGCTTGGAAAATTTCAGAAAATTGTGTCATCATGGCTTTAGAAGCTTCTGATAGGCTAATTGACATCATTTAAGTCAATTGGAGGTGTACCCGTGGATGTGTTTCAAGGCCTACCTTCAAACTCAGTGCCTCTTGCTCATGTGAAAATCAAAAGAAATCAGCCAAGACATCAGAAAAAAACATTGTAGACCTCCACAAGTCTGGTTCATCCTTGGGAGCAATTTCCAAACACCTGAAGGTATCACGTTCATCTGTACAAACAATAGTACGCAAGTATAAACACCATGGGACCACACACCCGTCATACCGCTCAGGAAGGAGACGCATTCTGTCTCCTAGAGATTAACGTACTTTGGTGCGAAAGTGCAAATCAATCCCAGAACAACAGCAAAGGACCTTGTGAAGATGCTGGAGGAAATAGGTACACAAATATCTATATCCACAGTAAAACCAGCACTATATCGACATAACCTGAAAGGCCGCTCAGCAAGGAAGAAGCCACTGCTCCAAAACCGCCATAAAAACTGCACATGGGGACAAAGATAGTACATTTTGGAGAAATTTCCTCTGGTCTGATGAAACAAAAATAGAACTGATTGGCCATAATGACCATCGTTATGTTTGGAGGAAAAAGGGGGAGGCTTGCAAGCCAAAGAACACCATCCCAACTGTGAAGTACAGGGGTGGCAGCATCATTTGTGGGGGCGCTTTGCTGCAGGAGGGACTGGTGCACTTCACAAAATAGATGGCATCATGAGGGAGGAAAATGATGTGGCTATATTGAAGCAACATCTCAAGACATCAGTCAGGAGGCCTACAAACCTGACTCAGTTACACCAGCTCTGTCAGGAGGAATGGGCCAAAATTCACCCAACTTATTGTGGGAAGCTTGTGGAAGGCTACCCGAAACGTTTGACCCAAGTTATTAAACAATTTAAAGGCAATGCTACCAAATACTAATTGAGTGTATGTAAACTTCTAACCCACTGGGAATGTGATGAAAGAAATAAAAGCTGAAATAAATAATTCTCTACTATTTGTCTGACATTTCACATTCTTAAAATAAAGTGGTAATCCTAACTGACCTAAAACAAGGCATTTTTACTAGGATTAAATCGGGAATTGTGAAAAACAGTTTAAATGTACTTGGCTAAGGTGTATGTAAACTTCTGACTTCAACTGTACACACATAATACAACTACTATACCAAATATCAACACATCGCTGTGCTTCGAGAACAAAACCATTATCTTCCTAAATCCTGTCCCTTCATCATGGTCAAAGCACTCCGACTTGAAATGTTATTCAAGTGTAAAGTAAAACAGATGAATATT
This sequence comes from Oncorhynchus gorbuscha, assembly GCF_021184085.1. Lineage (NCBI taxonomy): Eukaryota > Metazoa > Chordata > Actinopteri > Salmoniformes > Salmonidae > Oncorhynchus > Oncorhynchus gorbuscha. The sequence continues at coordinate 68,596,469 of NC_060179.1, read as the reverse complement.
CTTCATCACGCTTCAGAACCACTCTGCAACAGCCAAGCAATGTGCCTCTGAATGATTGATTGTGTAAAGAGTCCTACTGTCTAATTTAGGAGATAAATACATCTCTTCATGCAGTGCTTCAAGGATACTTCAACAGCATTAGGAACAGTTACCACACAGCTCCATTGAGATACACACTAGAGATTTGTATATCACTCTCTGCAAGAGAGACCATACTGTGTACTCCGCATCTACAAAATGCTGGAGAGACTTGCTCTAAATAACATAAACTGACCCCTGCTTACAGTACTTACGTATGTACAGTAATATGAAACCTTCCTGATACTGAGAATATACTGAGAACATACAGTGGAACCTGTGGCCTTGTACTGCAGGTTCAACTTAGTTCACACACACACACACACACACACACACACACACACACACACACACACACACACACACACACACACACACACACACACACACACACACACACACACACACACACACACACACACACACACACACACACACACACACACACACACACACACACACACTCCGCTGTGCTCAGCGCTGTTATTTATCTGAAGAGCGGCCAGTTCCTCAGAATGCAAGTGGAAGTGAATTTGCTTTTTCTGTCGAGTGTAGTCACGTTGGATTAAGCGGGCTCTCAGGCGGGCGAACGGGCAGGCCTGATGGGTTATCAGTGTGTGTATGCACGCTGAGTGGCGATGCCCGCAGGCTCTCCCAGGCAGCCGCTTTGACACTGGCATATTTGCAGACAGCGTGATGACAGTCCTGCCTTCTGTCAGGAACCATCTCCCTTTGTTTGTTTTTGTAAGCAGCAAAAAGTGTCAAGGAATCAGCCAAGGTTCTCTCTTTCTCGCATCCTCTCTCTCACCTTACTGTGACACGCTTACTTACAAGCCCCAGAAACCAACAATGCATACTCTCTCACACCTTACTGTGACACGCTTACTTACAAGCCCCAGAAACCAACAATGCATACTCTCTCACACCTTACTGTGACACGCTTACTTACAAGCCCCAGAAACCAACAATGCATACTCTCTCACACCTTACTGTGACACGCTTACTTACAAGCCCCAGAAACCAACAATGCATACTCTCTCACACCTTACTGTGACACGCTTACTTACAAGCCCCAGAAACCAACAATGCATACTCTCTCACACCTTACTGTGACACGCTTACTTACAAGCCCCAGAAACCAACAATGCATACTCTCTCACACCTTACTGTGACACGCTTACTTACAAGCCCCAGAAACCAACAATGCATACTCTCTCTCACCTTACTGTGACACGCTTACTCACAAGCCCCAGAAACCAACAATGCATACTCTCTCACACCTTACTGTGACACGCTTACTTACAAGCCCCAGAAACCAACAATGCATACTCTCTCACACCTTACTGTGACACGCTTACTTACAAGCCCCAGAAACCAACAATGCATACTCTCTCACACCTTACTGTGACACGCTTACTTACAAGCCCCAGAAACCAACAATGCATACGCTCTCACACCTTACTGTGACACGCTTACTTACAAGCCCCAGAAACCAACAATGCATACTCTTTCACACCTTACTGTGACACGCTTACTTACAAGCCCCAGAAACCAACAATGCATACTCTTTCACACCTTACTGTGACACGCTTACTTACAAGCCCCAGAAACCAACAATGCACTCTCTCACACACCTTACTGTGACACGCTTACTTACAAGCCCCAGAAACCAACAATGCATCCTCTCTCACACCTTACTGTGACACGCTTACTTACAAGCCCCAGAAACCAACAATGCATACTCTCTCACACCTTACTGTGACACGCTTACTCACAAGCCCCAGAAACCAACAATGCATACTCTCTCACACCTTACTGTGACACGCTTACTCACAAGCCCCAGAAACCAACAATGCATACTCTCTCACACCTTACTGTGACACGCTTACTCACAAGCCCCAGAAACCAACAATGCATACTCTCTCACACCTTACTGTGACACGCTTACTCACAAGCCCCAGAAACCAACAATGCATCCTCTCTCACACCTTACTGTGACACGCTTACTTACAAGCCCCAGAAACCAACAATGCATCCTCTCTCACACCTTACTGTGACACGCTTACTTACAAGCCCCAGAAACCAACAATGCATCCTCTCTCACACCTTACTGTGACACGCTTACTTACAAGCCCCAGAAACCAACAATGCATCCTCTCTCACGCCTTACTGTGACACGCTTACTTACAAGCCCCAGAAACCAACAATGCATACTCTCTCACACCTTACTGTGACACGCTTACTCACAAGCCCCAGAAACCAACAATGCATACTCTCTCACACCTTACTGTGACACGCTTACTTACAAGCCCCAGAAACCAACAATGCATACTCTCTCACACCTTACTGTGACACGCTTACACGCTTACTCTCATCTGCAATGTAGAGACCAGTGTGTCTGTTGTCCCTTGTGTCTGTGCGCTTGTAGAATACTGGTTGAGGGGTGGAGATGATCTAGTTAATTTTTCCTTGCCCCCAAACATTCGACCACCCATCAGAGATGATTGCAATACAGTCTGCTTTCTCTATCCATCAAATGAGTAGATAAAGCATGTCTGGTTGAGGGGTGTATGCTGCGAGACTTATCTCCATCACCAACTTCAAACATCTGCTATCTGAGCAGCTAACCGATCGCTGCAGCTGTACATAGTCTATTGGTAAATAGCCCACCCATTTTCACCTACCTCATCCCCATACTGTTTTTATTTATTTACTTTTCTGCTCTTTTGCACACAAATATCTCTACCTGTACATGACCATCTGATCATTTATCACTCCAGTGTTAATCTGCAAAATTGTAATTATTCACCCACCTCCTCATGCCTTTTGCACACAATGTATATAGACTCCCCTTTTTTTCTACTGTGTTATTGACTTGTTAATTGTTTACTCCATGTGTAACTCAAAAAAAGGTCCACTGTTATAAGCCAACTTTTTTGATGAATTTAGCAAAATTCCCAAAATTCCGGGGCTTAGCTTCCCATGGGAAATTTCCGGAAAAATTCTAGAATAGAGATGGAGGGAGGGAGGGACAGCTAAATTAAGGGTTGTGGTGAGATTTAGCTAGCTGGGCTGTACAGGCTGTAGCCTATATCTCAGTAGCTCACATTGACTGTGCTCCCCGTGCCGTCCCGTACACAGTGTTACAAGGTAGTACACAGGGCGGCGCAGCACCTTTAAGACGTGCCAACAACTCCACACGCTACAGATCCCTATCAAGCCTTGTCCCACACCAACCCTGATTACTACTTCATATGGAAATGGAGAAGGAAATCGAAAATAGGCCTGATGGGAAGTTTGTATATTGCCTTTTCTTCTCCGCAGAAAAACACTGTTGCACAGGCCTCTGTAGGGGGAGATTATGGTCAAATTTTCAAGAGCGCTCCTGAACAATGCTTTTATTTGCCATATGACACACCCTCCATCATTTTGGTAATTAGTATGCAAATCAGGAATGATACTACAGCCGGAGAATGGGTGGACCCCCTGTTATTCCCCAGGCAGCCAACTGGGCAGGGAGGAAGGCAGGCAGGGAGGAAGGCAGGCAGGCAGGCAGGCAGGGAGGCAGTCAGGGAGGAAGGCAGTCAGGGAGGAAGGCAGGCAGGCAGGCAGGCAGGCAGGCAGGCAGGCAGGCAGGCAGGCAAGGCAGGCAGGCAGGCAGGCAGGCAGGCAGGCAGGCAGGCAGGCAGGCAGGCAGGCAGGCAGGCAGGCAGGCAGGCAGGCAGGCAGGCAGGGAGGGAGGGAGGAATGCTGTGGTTGCTGCTGCAGTCCAACCAGCCAGGACAACACAACACCACCGGGGACAAAACACCTCTAAACATAAGCCTATAGCGTACTGTCCAGGAGAGGGTAGAACAATGAACACAATGAGGACACACAAACATACACTTGAACTCATGTGCAGACCCTGGCCGTGATCCCTCTCTGAGGGTGTCTCAGGGGGAGTTGGGATAAAACACATTTCCACACTTGAAACAGGACAAATATAAGCACGCACCAAATGATTTATTATTATTACACACAGTACCATACTGTACTGAGTGCAGTGCACCAATACAAACGCACACGTGCGTGCGCACACACACCTCCTCCTCCTCCTCTCACATTTAGTAGGGGATAGGATAGAGACAGTCTATTTGAAGTGTGTAGGGGTGAAGGACTTGTTTTCCCTGTAATCTGAAGTGGTGTGTAGTGGCTGTGCTATTTGTTTCTGAGATGGTGAATTTAGATGGACCCTCATTCAGCTCTCTCAGCTGCTGTTCAACTCTCTCAACCAACACAACTAGCCGCCCAGCAAACACAACAACACACAGTCTCTCTCTCGCTCTCTTCCCCCCCGTTTGAGTATGTGAAATAAAGGAAGTTTAATAGTATGCGACATTTCGGATATGAAGTATACTTTACATGCCCGGATGTCATACTGATTTGGGCTTTGACAACAGCTGATCAATTAGATATGGAGATGTGCTACCGAAATCAACCAATAGCAGGAAACAACCCAATCGCCCATGACGCAATCTCAGTACGCAAAAAATATTATAGTATGTTTAAATGCCAGGTTGTTATTATTCTAACTTTGGCTCTTCATCTTGTAGAATTCGATGCACACTTTCCCACAATGCATTGGAAGAGCTGCAAGTGATAGGCCCTAGTTCTCTTCAAGTAGCCAAACAACAAAACTAGGTTACATGGGATAAGAGCGAAGCTTCTGCGGTGGTGTTCAAATGTAGGCTAAGTAGTTTTTGTTCTCCTTACAATGATCAGGAGTAGGCTATTACATCTCTGCACCGGGGATGTGGCAGCGTTATTCATGTCATGTTAATCATATGGATTGGTTTAGTTGTTGGCTAGTTACCTATTTCATTATTAAATGTATGGATCAAGCCTTCGCAGTCATTCTTATCTCATTCCAAATGATCAGTGCTTTAGTATATTATGTTGCTTTCCAGCGGTTCTGAATTTGCGATGCATCCAACTGCCCACGTGTTTCTGTGCAATAGCTTTTTGATTTGAACATTTGAAAGGTTTTGGTGTGTGTACAAGGCTAATTGATATCATTTACATATATTACAGCACTTTGGTTTTACTAATACATATGCCGAAATAGAACCAAATTGTCTGTTTCTGTCTTCAGTTCTTTTTAAACAGGATAGATGGGCTATATGGTAGTGCCTTGCGAAAGTATTCGGCCCCCTTGAACTTTGCGACCTTTTGCCACATTTCAGGCTTCAAACATAAAGATATAAAACTGTATTTTTTTTGTGAAGAATCAACAACAAGTGGGACACAATCATGAAGTGGAACGACATTTATTTGATATTTCAAACTTTTTTAACAAATCAAAAACTGAAAAATTGGGCGTGCAAAATTATTAGTTAATACTTTGTAGCGGCACATCGAGAGACTGAAATTTTTTCCCATTCCTCCTTGCAAAACAGCTCGAGCTCAGTGAGGTTGGATGGAGAGCATTTGTGAACAGCAGTTTTCAGTTCTTTCCACAGATTCTCGATTGGATTCAGGTCTGGACTTTGACTTGGCCATTCTAACACCTGGATATGTTTATTATTGAACCATTCCATTGTAGATTTTGCTTTATGTTTTGGATCATTGTCTTGTTGGAAGAGAAATCTCCGTCCCAGTCTCAGGTCTTTTGCAGACTCCATCAGGTTTTCTTCCAGAATGGTCCTGTATTTGGCTCCATCCATCTTCCCATCAATTTTAACCATCTTCCCTGTCCCTGTAGGGAAGCTGTAGATCTCTGCAGTTCATCCAGAGTGATCATGGGCCTCTTGGCTGCATCTCTGATCAGTCTTCTCCTTGTATGAGCTGAAAATTTAGAAGGACGGCCAGGTCTTGGTAGATTTGCAGTGGTCTGATACTCCTTCCATTTCAATATTATCGCTTGCACAGTGCTCCTTGGGATGTTTAAAGCATGGGAAATCTTTTTATCCAAATCCGGCTTTAAACTTCTTCACAACAGTATCTCGGACCTGCCTGGTGTGTTCCTTGTTCTTCATGATGCTCTCTGCACTTTTAACAGACCTCTGAGACTATCACAGTGCAGGTGCATTTATACGGAGACTTGATTACACACAGGTGGATTGTATTTATCATCATTAGTCATTTAGGTCAACATTGGATCATTCAGAGATCCTCACTGAACTTCTGGAGAGAGTTTGCTGCACTGAAAGTAAAGGGGCTGAATCATTTTGCACCCCCAATTTTTCAGTTTTTAATTTGTTAAAAAGTTTGAAATATCCAATAAATGTCGTTCCACTTCATGATTGTGTCCCACTTGTTGTTGATTCTTCACAAAAAAAATACAGTTTTATATCTTTATGTTTGAAGCCTGAAATGTGGCAAAAGGTCGCAAAGTTCAAGGGGGCCGAATACTTTCGCTGTTTATGTTGAATGGAACTGTCTGTTTCTGTCTTCAGTTCTTTTTAAACAGGATAGATGGGCTATATGGTTTATGTTGAATGGAACTGTCTGTTTCTGTCTTCAGTTCTTTTTAAACAGGATAGATGGGCTATATGGTTTATGTTGAATGGAACTGTCTGTTTCTGTCTTCAGTTCTTTTTAAACAGGATAGATGGGCTATATGGTTTATGTTGAATGGAACTGTCTGTTTCTGTCTTCAGTTCTTTTTAAACAGGATAGATGGGCTATATGGTTTATGTTGAATGGAACTGTCTGTTTCTGTCTTCAGTTCTTTTTAAACAGGATAGATGGGCTATATGGTTTATGTTGAATGGAACTGTCTGTTTCTGTCTTCAGTTCTTTTTAAACAGGATAGATGGGCTATATGGTTTATGTTGAATGGAACTGTCTGTTTCTGTCTTCAGTTCTTTTTAAACAGGATAGATGGGCTATATGGTTTATGTTGAATGGAACTGTCTGTTTCTGTCTTCAGTTCTTTTTAAACAGGATAGATGGGCTATATGGACTATGGTATAGGTTGAATGTTATAGTCAGAGTAGGCCTATAACTCCATTCCTATTCTATTCAGACTTTAGAGAAACTAATTTTATTGGAAATTAGCTATTAGGCTGGTTAATGCCATGCATGTCTGTTGACTCCGCCCACAGTCGGCCCAGCCCCACCTACTCAGCCAGTCAGGAGCCACTACTGCGTAGCGGCCGTGGCATACTGTATACTTTTTACTCAACGGTACATGCTAAATAGTCAGCGACAACGAGTACATAGTATGCAGTTTAAGTATGTAGTACACTAGTATGGGTATTCGGACACAGCCTGTGTGATCATGTGAATTTGATGGTGTTTGGGAATGTGGAAGAGTCGCAGAAGGGGAACATGAATGTGTACTGTGTACAGTCCACATGGCCACAACAAGAGAAGGGAATTGAGAAATGGTGTTAACAGCCAGTAGAACACCATTTAGGCCACACACTCCTAACTGTCTATGCAATTCCCAGCACCCCTTTCCGAGACTCAGTCTATATCAAGAAGAAGAAAAACATTTGCTTTGTTAACTGTAGGAAAGACGGTGTAAACTAGGTTGAACACAACAAGGGAAAAGGGCGATTAGGAATTCAAAGGAAATGTCCTATCCCTACACACATTTACATTAGTGCACTAAAATGACTGGCTAGGTGGTAGTATTGTGACTAATTGATAATGCTCACTAGACTAGAGTACCCTCCATGCTATGTGTGTGAGAGGGTGGAGGGTGAACCATGAATAATTCTATCTATCTGTACTTGCCTCAATCTGAGCCACACCAATCAATTAGGTGAATTTCTACTATATACTCTATGTTGGCATATGTGTGTGCGCACGTGCGTGTGTGTGTATGTCTCTAGACCCCTCTCCCAGTGTGTGTGCGAAGGTCCCTGGGGCCAGGGCTGTGCTCCATCAGCGGAACATTAGGCATTAGTGCTCCATGGCTCTGGCTGGGTATCGATGTGATGCCGTGGCACTGCCACCCCCCTCAGGGCAGACCCTCCCACCCCACTGTGAACACTGACCGCCCTGCCTCTGCCTCTGTGTGTGTGTGTGTGTGTGTGTGTGTGTGTGTGTGTGTGTGTGTGTGTGTGTGTGTGTGTGTGTGTGTGTGTGTGTGTGTGTGTGTGTGTGTGTGTGTGTGTGTGTGTGTGTGTGTGTGTGTGTGTGTGTGTGTGTGTGTGTGTGTGACCCCTGACCCCAGGCTGTTTGTCAGAGCGGGGCTCTCAGTGGCGGGCCGGCTGTCATCGATCTCTCAGACACCAGGACAGCACTTAACACTCTGACTGGAGACAGTAATACACCCACACCCTCCATTACTGCTCGGCAGGAGCTACATCCCTCTGTCCCGGTCTATCTCTCTTTATGTCAGTCTGTCCGTCTCCCCTGTCCCCGCGTTGCTCCACTGGCCCTGCATTGCACGCGCACACGCACACACACACACACACACACACACACTTCTATTCTCCACTAAACTTCTACTTAGGTAGCCCTTATGTTCCACCTATACACTTTGTACGGAGTTCACTAGAAAAAAATGTCAGAAGTCGCAAAGCCCTGTTAGGTTATTGAGTCAGTGAAATGACCTCTTGCTCCTGGCCTGTTTCATAAGGCCATGGTTCATTTAGGACTGAGGTCTGACAAAGAGCCTGGAAGAAGCACCCTTTGATGAGGACGTCACACACACACACATGTACCATTGGTTTGTAAGTGAGTAGGGCTATATGTCACAAGCTATGTATCTGAGTTGGTCTGTCTGTCAGTGGCCATATCTCCTGGCCAGAGAGAGAGTGAGACAGCTCTTGATTATCCTCAGTAATAGGCTGTCAAAGCAGCACATTAACGGAAGCTAAATAATGCACATACACAATTGGGCAATGTGCATTATCCGCTGGGATTGGAAGCATTCTCTATGGCCGCCCGAGGCTAATGTCTAAATTAGATGGTTCACTTGAATTTAATTTTTTTAAATTATGATCAACTTTGTCCTTTTCCTTCCGTGAAGGTGAGAGAGTGAGCGAGATAAAGACCTTTCTCTCTGCCAGGTCTCCTAGTGGCAAGGAGGCACTTAAGTGATCTGATTGCCTTGCTGGAGGACTGGAGGAGTACTGGGGCCTGTTCTTAGAAAGGTTACTACTAATATATCCCCATTTAGATGGCTGACCCTGCTCCCTGCCTGAGCAAGGTCCACACAAAGCCTGAACAGGCTGGATGGAGCGGAGTGCAGACCTCTCATATAGCCAAAAAGGCATAGTCTCTCTTTCACACACACACACACACACACACACACACACACACACACACACACACACACACACACACACACACACACACACACACACACACACACACACACACACACACACACACACACACACACACACACACACACACACACACACACACACACACGGGCCAACAACAACAATCTCATACAAAAAAAGACACACGCCAACCCATTGCTATGTCCCTTTTCTACAGACTGGAAAAGAGAATTACACTTATTTTCAATTGATTAGCAAAACGCTGGGGTTTGTGTGTGGGGAGAGAATGGGCTTAAATGACTCCCATTGATTAGCGATGGCCCACTTTGGATCACGCCATGTGAACTCACACAGAGGCTAGACAGATGCAGAGAGGGAGAAAGAGAGAGCCAGAGAGAGAGAGAGAGAGAGAGTACAGAACATATCATAACAGAGAAAGAGATGGAGGGAGAGGGAGAGATGAAGAGAGGTCTCCATACTGTGTAGTTGAACAGTTCCAGTTTCAGCAGGTGGAGCTGGATAATGTAATAGACCTTACCTGCTAGATAATGAGTAGATCTAACCTGCTAGATAATGTGGTAGATCTAACCTGCTAGATAATGTGGCAACAGTGTGTGAAAACCTTGTGAAGACTTACAGAAAATGTTTGACCTCTGTCATTGCCAACAAAGGGTATATAACAAAGTATTGAGATAAACTTTTGTTATTGACCACATACTTATTTTCCACCATAATTTGCAAATAAATTCATAAAAAATCCTACAATGTGATTTTCTGGATTTTTTTTCTCATTTTGTCTGTCATAGTCGAAGTGTACCTATGGTGAAAATGACAGGCCTCTCTAATCTTTTTAAGTGGGAGAACTTACACAATTGGTGGCTGACTAAATACTTTTTTAGCCCCACTGTAAACTTAGGTTGTAGTCATTAAAACTTGTTTTTCAACCACTCCACAAATTTCCTGTTAACAAACTATAGTTTTTCCAACAATTGTTTACAGACAGATTACTTCACTTATAATTCACTTTATCACAATTCCAGTGGGTCAGAAGTTTACATACACTAAGTTGACTGTGCCTTTAAACAGCTTGGAAAATTTCAGAATACGATGTCATGGCTTTAGAAGCTTCTGTTATGTTAATTACGATTATTTGAGTCAATTGGAGGTGAACCTGTGGATGTGTTTCAAGGCCTAACTTCAAACTCAGTGCCTCTTGCTTGACTTCATGGGGAAATCAGAAGATATCAGCCAAGACCTCAGAAAAACCATTGTAGACCTCCACAAGTCTGGTTCATCCTTGGGAGCAATTTCCAAACGCCTGAAGGGACCACGTTCATCTGTACAAACAATAGTACGCAAGTATAAACACCAAGGGACCACGCAGCCGGCATACCACTCAGGAAGGAGACGCATTCTGTCTCCTAGAGATGAACGTACTTTGGTGCGAAAGTGCAAATCAATCCCAGAACAACAGCAAAGGACCTTGTGAAGATGCTGGAGGAAACAGGTACAAAAGTATCTATATCCACAGTAGAACGAGTCCTATATCGAAATAACCTGAAAGGCCGCTCAGCAAGGAAGAAGCCACTGCTCCAAAACCACCATAAAAAAAGCCAGACTACAGTTTGCAACTGCACATGGGGACAAAGATCGTACATTTTGGAGAAATGTCGTCCGGTCTGATGAAACAAAAGTAGAACTGATTGGCTATAATGACCAGCGTTATGTTTGGAGGAAAAAGGGGGAGGCTTGCAAACCGAAGAACACCATCCCAACCGTGAAGCACGGGGGTGGCAGCATCATGTTGTGGGGTGCTTTGCTACAGGAGGGACTGGTGCACTTCACAAAATAGATGTCATCATGATTATGTGGATATATTGAAGCAAGACATCAAGACATCAGTCAGGAAGTTAAAGCTTGGTCGCAAATGGGTCTTCCAAATGGACAATAACCCCAAGCATACTTCCAAAGTTGTGGGAAAATGGCTTAAGGACAACAAAGTCAAGGTATTGGAGAGGCCATCACAAAGCCCTGATCTCAATCCTATAGAACATTTGTGGGCAGAACTGAAAAAGCGTGTGCGAGCAAGGAGGCCTACAAACCTGACTCAGTTACACCAGCTCTGTCAGGAGGAATGGGCCAATATTCACCCAACTTATTGTGGGAAGCTTGTGGAAGGCTACCCGAAAAGTTTGACCCAAGTTAAACAATTTAAAGGCAATGCTACCAAATACTAATTGAGTGAATGTAAACTTCTGACACACTGGGAATGTGATGAAAGAAATAAAAGCTGAAATAAATCATTATTTCACATTCTTAAAATAAAGTGGTGATCCTAACTGACCTAAAACAGGGAATTTTTACTTGGATTAAATGTCAGGAATGATGAAAAACTGAGTTTAAATGTATTTGGCTAAGGTGTATGTAAACTTCCGACTGTTTGAGGTTGTGGACAAGTGTCTCTTATACTGATAACAAGTTCAAACAGGTGTCATTAATACAGGTAACGAGTGGAGGACAGAGGAGCCCCTTAAAGAAGAAGTTACAGGTCTGTGAGAGCCAGAAATCTTGCTTGTTTGTAGGTGACCAAATACTTATTTTCCTCCATAATTTGCAAATAAATTCATTAAAAAATCCTACAATGTGATTTTCTGGATTTTTTTTTCTCATTTTGTCTGTCATAGTTGAAGTGTACCTATGATACAAAAATACAGGCCTCTCATCTTTTTAAGTGGGAGAACTTGCACAATTGGTGGCTGACTAAATACTTTTTTGCCCCACTGTACATACATACAGATCCATGGAGAATGTTATTTATAATTGGCTCATGAGATTAGTTAAACTGTGGTCGTACCACATCAGAACCTAACATATAACCTTGTCTTACGCAATTATTAGTAAACAATGCAATTGTAAACCAACACTTTGTAGGCTTGAAATATGGTTAAAACTATACTTTTTAAATCATGGATGGTCAGTCCTTGCATCCATAGATCTGTCTGTGAATTTGAGAGTGGTTAGATTTCTCCAGCCCCATCACACAGTTGCGGCAGGGTGACCACTTTGTTACAGCTTGAACTGCATATTGCCCCTTTAAATATCCATCTAATAATGCAATATCAGCAGATTGGAAAGGTATTTTCATCACAACATTCTCCATAATGAGAAAGCTAATAGGAATGAGGTTAATATCTGAATGTATAGTGGAGTTGGTGGAAAGAGGAGAGGACTTGAGGAGAGGACTTGAGGAGAGTCGTTGATCAGGGAGCCAAAGTGGAGTTTACCTTTTGTTGTTTTACAAGGGCTGACAGCACCCCCAGCTGGTGAACAACAGTGAAAGGAAAGGCAGAGGGGATATCTAGACAGATACCTACCGAAACCCTCTGAATCAGACAGGTGCAGGGGGGGGTTGACTTAATCGATTTCATTGGCACCCGGGGAGCAGTTGTGGTGAGGGTCAACTGCCTTGCTCAAGGGCAGAACGGCAGATTTTTACACCTTGCCGGCTAAAGGATTCGAACCAGCGTCTGTTACTGTGCCAATGCTCTTAACCGCTAGGCAACCTGCCGCCCGTCACACACAGGCTGCCAGTTTCACACACACTTTCCACTGTCACTACTGTCCAACAGTAGGAGGTTGTGTGTGCATGCGCGCGTGTGTGTGGTGCAGGAGTGCCAGGATCATTTACAAACACGGTGCACCGTTTTACAGACACACACGTCACACGAACATACTCACACGCCAAGGCAGACACACACATCCAATCATATTTCTAAATACACTGACAATACTGTACTGTGGAGACCTACGATACTGCACTGTGTGAACATACGATACTGCACTGTGTGAACATACGATACTGCACTGTGTGAACATACGATACTGCACTGTGAGACCATACGATACTGCACTGTGTGAACATACGATACTGTGTGAACATACGATACTGTACCGTGTGAACATACGATACTGTACCGTGGAGACCTACGATACTGTACCGTGGAGACCTACGATACTGTACCGTGGAGACCTACGATACTGTACCGTGGAGACCTACGATACTGCACCGTGGAGACCTACGATACTGCACCGTGTGAACATACGATACTGCACCGTGTGAACATACGATACTGCACCGTGTGAACATACGATACTGCACCGTGTAGACATACTGAACCATGTAGACCATACGATACTGCACTGTGAGACCATACGAAACTGCACTGTGTGAACATACGATACTGCACTGTGTGAACATACGTTACTGCACGGTGAGGACATACTGCACTGCACGGTGAGGACATACTGCACTGCACGGTGTGGACATACTGCACTGCACTGTGTAGACATACTGCACTGTGTAGACATACTGCACTGTGTAGACATACTGCACTGTGTAGACATACTGCACTGTGTAGACATACTGCACTGTGTAGACATACTGCACTGTGTAGACATACTGCACTGTGTAGACATACTGCACTGTGTAGACATACTGCACTGTGTAGACATACTGCACTGTGTAGACATACTGCACTGTGTAGACATACTGCACTGTGTAGACATACTGCACTGTGTAGACATACTGCACTGTGTAGACATACTGCACTGTGTAGACATACTGCACTGCACTGTGTAGACATACTGCACTGTACTGTGTTAACATGCTGTACTGTACTGTGTGAACATGCTGCACTGTACTGTGTTAACATGCTGCACTGTACTGTGTTAACATGCTGTACTGTACTGTGTTAACATGCTGCACTGTACTGTGTTAACATGCTGCACTGCACTGTGTTAACATGCTGCACTGCACTGTGTTAACATGCTGCACTGCACTGTGTTAACATGCTGCACTGCACTGTGTTAACATGCTGCACTGTACTGTGTGAACATGCTGCACTGTACTGTGTTAACATGCTGCACTGTACTGTGTTAACATGCTGTACTGTACTGTGTTAACATGCTGCACTGTACTGTGTTAACATGCTGCACTGTGTTAACATGCTGCACTGTGTTAACATGCTGTACTGTACTGTATTAACATGCTGCACTGTGTTAACATGCTGTACTGTACTGTATTAACATGCTGCACTGTGTTAACAAGTTGTACTGTATTAACATGCTGCACTGCACTGTGTTAACATGCTGCACTGCACTGTGTTAACATGCTGCACTGCACTGTGTTAACATGCTGCACTGCACTGTGTTAACATGCTGCACTGCACTGTGTTAACATGCTGCACTGCACTGTGTTAACATGCTGCACTGCACTGTGTTAACATGCTGCACTGCACTGTGTTAACATGCTGCACTGCACTGTGTTAACATGCTGCACTGCACTGTGTTAACATGCTGCACTGCACTGTGTTAACATGCTGCACTGCACTGTGTTAACATGCTGCACTGCACTGTGTTAACATGCTGCACTGCACTGTGTTAACATGCTGCACTGCACTGTGTTAACATGCTGCACTGCACTGTGTTAACATGCTGTACTGCACTGTGTTAACATGCTGCACTGCACTGTGTTAACATGCTGCACTGCACTGTGTTAACATGCTGCACTGCACTGTGTTAACATGCTGCACTGCACTGTGTTAACATGCTGTACTGCACTGTGTTAACATGCTGTACTGCACTGTGTTAACATGCTGTACTGCACTGTGTTAACATGCTGTACTGCACTGTGTTAACATGCTGTACTGCACTGTGTTAACATGCTGTACTGCACTGTGTTAACATGCTGTACTGCACTGTGTTAACATGCTGTACTGCACTGTGCTAACATGCTGTACTGCACTGTGCTAACATGCTGTACTGCACTGTGCTAACATGCTGCACTGCACTGTGCTAACATGCTGTACTGCACTGTGCTAACATGCTGCACTGCACTGTGTTAACATGCTGCACTGCACTGTGTTAACATGCTGCACTGCACTGTGTTAACATGCTGCACTGCACTGTGTTAACATGCTGCACTGCACTGTGTTAACATGCTGCACTGCACTGTGTTAACATGCTGCACTGCACTGTGTTAACATGCTGCACTGCACTGTGTTAACATGCTGCACTGTACTGTGTTAACATGCTGCACTGTACTGTGTTAACATGCTGTACTGTACTGTGTTAACATGCTGTACTGTACTGTGTTAACATGCTGTACTGTACTGTGTTAACATGCTGTACTGTACTGTGTTAACATGCTGTACTGTGTTAACATGCTGTACTGTGTTAACATGCTGTACTGTGTTAACATGCTGTACTGTGTTAACATGCTGTACTGTGTTAACATGCTGTACTGTGTTAACATGCTGTACTGTGTTAACATGCTGTACTGTGTAGATATACTGCAGTGTGTAGAAATACTGTGCTGCACTGTATTGTGTAGATATACTGCACCTGTACTAACATACTGCACTGTGTAAACATAATGTAGTGTTAACATGCTGTACTGTGTAGATATACTGTAGTGTTTAGAAATACTGTGCTGCACTGTATTGTGTAGACATACTGAAATGCACTGTGTAGGCATACTGAAATGCACTGTGTAGGCATACTGTACTGTGTAGACATATTGCAGTGTACTGTGTAGGCATACTGTACTGTACTGTACTGTGTAGACATACTGCACTGTATAGACATACTGTACTGTGTAGACATACTGTACTGTGTAGACATACTGCACTGCACTGTGTAGACATACTGTACTGTGTAGACATACTGTACTGTATAGACATACTGTACTGTGTGGACATACTGTACTGTGTAGACATACTGTACTGTGTAGACATACTGTACTGTGTAGACATACTGTACTGTGTAGACATACTGTAGTGTATAGACATACTGTAGTGTATAGACGGACTAAACTGCACTGTATAGACATACTGCACTGTATAGACATACTGTACTGTGTAGACATACTGTACTTGATACACACAAAGAAACAAGCCCTAAGAAATAAATAAATGATTATCTGAAATAGTATTTTTTAAACACATTTCCATTGAAAGGAGATTTCTAATACCACCATGTCATAGTGAATGGTCCTCTTCTATCGCTCAAACGTGTTTTCAGACTACTACACACAGGCACTGTTCACACACACTCATATTTGTATTTAGAATAAATGTTTTCCACACAGTGTCTAAACAAAGGTGATGTGAAATGTACGCACAGGGGGTTTGGAGCCGTCCAGTAAGAGAGACACAATTAGGACGTTACGCCAGATCAATTAACCAGCTCTCCAAATAAAAAGACATTAGTGTCCTCATTGTGTAAAAAGCCACTTGGAAAAGCTGCTGTATAGTTCTCAGGGTACACGGGGGTGTGTGCGGCCCCCCTCTGTGTGTGTGTGTGTGTGGCAGTTGGGTGAGTGTTGGCAGCAGCAGCACCACATTGGCACATAGTCAGGTCTATCTATAATGGTGTTAGACCAGTGTTGGTGGGTGGTAAAATAGCGTTGGTTGGGTAAGGCAGATTAGCGTTGCTTGTGGGGGGCGAGCTAGACGAGCGTTGGTTGAGGGGGGCAAGCTAGGCTAGCGTTGGTTGTTGGGTTGCGAGGTAGACAAGTGTTGGTTGTGGGGCGGTAAACCAGTGTTGGTTGTGTGCGGTGGTAGACGAGCGTTGGTTGTGTGGGGCGAGGTAGACTAGCTTTTGTTGTGGGGGCGAGGTAGACTAGCTTTTGTTGTGGGGGGCGAGGCAGACTAGCGTTGGTTGTGGGGGCGAGGCAGACTAGCGTTGGTTGTGGGGGGACGAGGTAGGCTAGCATTGGTTGTGGGGGGACGAGGTAGGCTAGCATTGGTTGTGGGGAGGCGGTAGACTAGTGTTGGTTGTGGGGAGGTGGTAGACTAGTGTTGGTTGTGGGGAGGTGGTAGACTAGTGTTGGTTGTGGGGAGGTGGTAGACTAGTGTTGGTTGTGGGGAGGTGGTAGACTAGTGTTGGTTGTGGGGAGGTGGTAGACTAGTGTTGGTTGTGGGGAGGTGGTAGACTAGTGTTGGTTGTGGGGAGGTGGTAGACTAGAGTTGGTTGTGGGGGGCAAGGTAGACTAGCTTTGGTTGCTGGGTGCGAGGTAGACTAGCTTTGGTTGTTGGGTGCGAGGTCGACGAGTGTTGGTTATGGGGGGTAAACCAGTGTTGGTTGTGTGGGGTGAGGTTGTAGACTAGTGTTGGTTGTGGGGGCGAGGTAGACTAGCGTTGGTTGTGGGGGGAGAGGTAGACTAGCGTTGGTTGTGGGGGAGAGGTAGACTAGCATTGGTTGTGGGGGAGAGGTAGACTAGCGTTGGTTGTGGGGGAGAGGTAGACTAGCGTTGGTTGTGGGGGAGAGGTAGACTAGCGTTGGTTGTGGGGAGGTGGTAGACTAGTGTTGGTTGTGGGGAGGTGGTAGACTAGCATTGGTTGTGGGGGAGAGGTAGACTAGCGTTGGTTGTGGGGGAGAGGTAGACTAGCGTTGGTTGTGGGGAGGTGGTAGACTAGCGTTGGTTGTGGGGAGGTGGTAGACTAGTGTTGGTTGTGGGGAGGTGGTAGACTAGCGTTGGTTGTGGGGGGTGAGGTAAACTAGTGTTGGTTGTCGGGGGAGAGGAAGACTAATGTTGGTTGTCGGGGGCGAGGTAGACTAGCGTTGGTTGTGGGGGGAGAGGTAGACTAGCGTTGGTTGTGGGGAGGTGGTAGACTAGTGTTGGTTGTGGGGAGGTGGTAGACTAGCGTTGGTTGTGGGGAGGTGGTAGACTAGTGTTGGTTGTGGGGAGGTGGTAGACTAGTGTTGGTTGTGGGGAGGTGGTAGACTAGTGTTGGTTGTGGGGAGGTGGTAGACTAGTGTTGGTTGTGGGGAGGTGGTAGACTAGTGTTGGTTGTGGGGAGGTGGTAGACTAGTGTTGGTTGTGGGGAGGTGGTAGACTAGTGTTGGTTGTGGGGAGGTGGTAGACTAGAGTTGGTTGTGGGGGGCAAGGTAGACTAGCTTTGGTTGCTGGGTGCGAGGTAGACTAGCTTTGGTTGTTGGGTGCGAGGTCGACGAGTGTTGGTTATGGGGGTAAACCAGTGTTGGTTGTGTGGGGTGAGGTTGTAGACTAGTGTTGGTTGTGGGGGCGAGGTAGACTAGCGTTGGTTGTGGGGGAGAGGTAGACTAGCGTTGGTTGTGGGGGGAGAGGTAGACTAGCGTTGGTTGTGGGGGGAGAGGTAGACTAGCGTTGGTTGTGGGGGAGAGGTAGACTAGCGTTGGTTGTGGGGGAGAGGTAGACTAGCGTTGGTTGTGGGGGAGAGGTAGACTAGCGTTGGTTGTGGGGAGGTGGTAGACTAGTGTTGGTTGTGGGGAGGTGGTAGACTAGCATTGGTTGTGGGGGAGAGGTAGACTAGTGTTGGTTGTGGGGGAGAGGTAGACTAGCGTTGGTTGTGGGGAGGTGGTAGACTAGTGTTGGTTGTGGGGAGGTGGTAGACTAGCGTTGGTTGTGGGGGTGAGGTAAACTAGTGTTGGTTGTCGGGGGCGAGGTAGGCTAGCGTTGGTTGTGGGGGAGAGGTAGACTAGCGTTGGTTGTGGGGGAGAGGTAGACTAGCGTTGGTTGTGGGGAGGTGGTAGACTAGTGTTGGTTGTGGGGAGGTGGTAGACTAGCGTTGGTTGTGGGGGGCGAGGTAGGCTAGCGTTGGTTGTGGGGGAGAGGTAGACTAGCGTTGGTTGTGGGGGAGAGGTAGACTAGCGTTGGTTGTGGGGAGGTGGTAGACTAGTGTTGGTTGTGGGGAGGTGGTAGACTAGCGTTGGTTGTGGGGGTGAGGTAGGCTAGCGTTGGTTGTGGGGGGAGAGGTAGACTAGCGTTGGTTGTGGGGGGAGAGGTAGACTAGCGTTGGTTGTGGGGAGGCGGTCAACTAGCGTTGGTTGTGGGGAGGCGGTCAACTAGCGTTGGTTGTGGGGAGGCGGTCAACTGGCGTTGGTTGTGGGGAGGCGGTCAACTGGCGTTGGTTGGGGGAGAGGTAGACTGGCGTTGGTTGTGGGGGGTGGTAGACTAGCGTTGGTTGTGGGGGTGGTAGACTAGCGTTGGTTGTGGGGGGTGGTAGACTAGCGTTGGTTGTGGGGGGCGGTAGACTAGCGTTGGTTGTGGGGGGAGAGCTAGACTAGCGTTGGTTGTGGGGGGCAAGGTAGACTAGCGTTGGTTGTGGGGGGCGAGGTAGACTAGCGTTGGTTGTGGGGGAGGGGGCGAGGTAGACTAGTGTTGGTTGTGGGAGGGTAAACCAGTGTTGGTTGTGGGGGAGGGAGACTAGTGTTGGTTGTGGGGGGTAGTAGACTAGAGTTGGTTGTGGGGGGGGGTAGCAGACTAGTGTTGGTTGTGGGAAGGCGGTCAACTATCGTTCATTGTGGGGGGCGAGGTAGACTACCGTTGGTTGTGGGGGGTGGTAGACTAGCTTTGGTTGTTGGGTGCGAGGTCGACGAGTGTTGGTTATGGGGGGTAAACCAGTGTTGGTTGTGTGGGGTGAGGTTGTAGACTAGTGTTGGTTGTGGGGGCGAGGTAGACTAGCGTTGGTTGTGGGGGGAGAGGTAGACTAGCGTTGGTTGTGGGGGGAGAGGTAGACTAGCGTTGGTTGTGGGGGGAGAGGTAGACTAGCGTTGGTTGTGGGGGGAGAGGTAGACTAGCGTTGGTTGTGGGGGGAGAGGTAGACTAGCGTTGGTTGTGGGGGAGAGGTAGACTAGCGTTGGTTGTGGGGAGGTGGTAGACTAGTGTTGGTTGTGGGGAGGTGGTAGACTAGCATTGGTTGTGGGGGGAGAGGTAGACTAGTGTTGGTTGTGGGGGAGAGGTAGACTAGCGTTGGTTGTGGGGAGGTGGTAGACTAGTGTTGGTTGTGGGGAGGTGGTAGACTAGCGTTGGTTGTGGGGGTGAGGTAAACTAGTGTTGGTTGTCGGGGGCGAGGTAGGCTAGCTTTGGTTGTGGGGGAGAGGTAGACTAGCGTTGGTTGTGGGGGGAGAGGTAGACTAGCGTTGGTTGTGGGGAGGTGGTAGACTAGTGTTGGTTGTGGGGAGGTGGTAGACTAGCGTTGGTTGTGGGGGGCGAGGTAGGCTAGCGTTGGTTGTGGGGGGAGAGGTAGACTAGCGTTGGTTGTGGGGGGAGAGGTAGACTAGCGTTGGTTGTGGGGAGGTGGTAGACTAGTGTTGGTTGTGGGGAGGTGGTAGACTAGCGTTGGTTGTGGGGGTGAGGTAGGCTAGCGTTGGTTGTGGGGGGAGAGGTAGACTAGCGTTGGTTGTGGGGGGAGAGGTAGACTAGCGTTGGTTGTGGGGAGGCGGTCAACTAGCGTTGGTTGTGGGGAGGCGGTCAACTAGCGTTGGTTGTGGGGAGGCGGTCAACTGGCGTTGGTTGTGGGGAGGCGGTCAACTGGCGTTGGTTGGGGGAGAGGTAGACTGGCGTTGGTTGTGGGGGGTGGTAGACTAGCGTTGGTTGTGGGGGTGGTAGACTAGCGTTGGTTGTGGGGGGTGGTAGACTAGCGTTGGTTGTGGGGGGCGGTAGACTAGCGTTGGTTGTGGGGAGAGCTAGACTAGCGTTGGTTGTGGGGGGCAAGGTAGACTAGCGTTGGTTGTGGGGGGCGAGGTAGACTAGCGTTGGTTGTGGGGGAGGGGGCGAGGTAGACTAGTGTTGGTTGTGGGAGGGTAAACCAGTGTTGGTTGTGGGGGGAGGGAGACTAGTGTTGGTTGTGGGGGGTAGTAGACTAGAGTTGGTTGTGGGGGGGGGTAGCAGACTAGTGTTGGTTGTGGGAAGGCGGTCAACTATCGTTCATTGTGGGGGGCGAGGTAGACTACCGTTGGTTGTGGGGGGTGGTAGACTAGCGTTGGTTGTGGGGGTGGTAGACTAGTGTTGGTTGTGGGGAGGTGGTAGACTAGTGTTGGTTTTGGGGAGGTGGTAGACTAGTGTTGGTTGTGGGGAGGTGGTAGACTAGTGTTGGTTGTGGGGAGGTGGTAGACTAGTGTTGGTTGTGGGGAGGTGGTAGACTAGTGTTGGTTGTGGGGAGGTGGTAGACTAGTGTTGGTTGTGGGGAGGTGGTAGCCTAGTGTTGGTTGTGGGGAGGAGGTCAACTAGCGTTGGTTGTGGGGAGGAGGTCAACTAGCGTTGGTTGTGGGGAGAGGTAGACTAGCGTTGGTTGTGGGGGCGCGGTAGACTAGCGTTGGTTGTGGGGGCGCGGTAGACTAGCGTTGGTTGTGGGGGCGAGGTAGACTAGCGTTGGTTGTGGGGGCGAGGTAGACTAGTGTTGCTTGTGGGGAGGCAGTCAACTGGCGTTGGTTGTGGGGGGAGAGGTAGACTGGCGTTGGTTGTGTGGGGTGGTAGACTAGCGTTGGTTGTGGGGGGCGGTAGACTAGCGTTGGTTGTGGGGGGCAGTAGACTAGCGTTGGTTGTGGGGGGAGAGCTAGACTAGCGTTGGTTGTGGGGGGGGCGAGGTAGACTAGCGTTGGTTGTGGGGGGAGGGGGCGAGGTAGACTAGTGTTGGTTGTGGGAGGGTAAAGCAGTGTTGGTTGTGTGGGGAGGTAGACTCGCATTGGTTGTGGGGGGCAAGGTCGACTAGCGTTGGTTGTGGGGGTGGTAGACGCGTTGGTTGTGGGGGGCGAGGTAGACTAGCGTTGGTTGTGGGGGGTGGTAGACTAGCGTTGGTTGTGGGGAGGTGGTAGACTAGTGTTGGTTGTGGGGAGGTGGTAGACTAGTGTTGGTTGTGGGGAGGTGGTAGACTAGTGTTGGTTGTGGGGAGGTGGTAGACTAGTGTTGGTTGTGGGGAGGTGGTAGACTAGTGTTGGTTGTGGGGAGGTGGTAGACTAGTGTTGGTTGTGGGGAGGTGGTAGACTAGTGTTGGTTGTGGGGAGGTGGTAGCCTAGCGTTGGTTGTGGGGAGGCGGTCAACTAGCGTTGGTTGTGGGGGGAGAGGTAGACTAGCGTTGGTTGCGGGGGCGAGGTAGACTAGCGTTGGTTGTGGGGGCGCGGTAGACTAGTGTTGGTTGTGGGGAGGTGGTAGACTAGTGTTGGATGTGGGGAGGTTGTAGACTAGTGTTGGTTGTGTGGGGCGAGGTAGACTAGCGTTGGTTGTGGGGGCGAGGTAGACTAGCGTTGGTTGTGGGGGCGAGGTAGACTAGCGTTGGTTGTGGGGGCGAGGTAGACTAGCGTTGGTTGTGGGGGGCGAGGTAGACTAGCGTTGGTTGTGGGGGCGAGGTAGACTAGCGTTGGTTGTGGGGGGGCGAGGTAGACTAGTGTTGGTTGTGGGGAGGGCGAGGTAGACTAGTGTTGGTTGTGGGGGGTCGTAGACTAGTGTTGGTTGTGGGGGTCGTAGACTAGTGTTGGTTGTGGGGGTCGTAGACTAGTGTTGGTTGTGGGAGGGTACACCAGTGTTGGTTGTGGGGGGTCGTAGACTAGCGTTGGTTGTGGGGGCGAGGTAGACTAGCGTTGGTTGTGGGGGCGAGGTAAACTAGTGTTGGTTGTCGGGGGCGAGGAAGACTCATGTTGGTTGTGGGGGCGAGGTAGACTAGCTTTGGTTGTGGGGGGCAAGGTAGACTAGCTTTGGTTGTCGGGGGCGAGGAAGACTCATGTTGGTTGTCGGGGGCGAGGTAGACGAGTGTTGGTTATGGGGGGTAAACCAGTGTTGGTTGTGTGGGGTGGTAGACTAGTGTTAGTGGGGGGTAAACTAGTGTTGGTTGTGTGGGGCGAGGTAGACTAGAGATGGTTGTGGGGGCGAGGTAGACTAGCGTTGGTTGTGTGGGGCGAGGTAGACTAGAGATGGTTGTGGGGGCGAGGTAGACTAGCGTTGGTTGTGGGGGCGAGGTAGACTAGCGTTGGTTGTGGGGGCGAGGTAGACTAGCGTTGGTTGTGGGGGCGAGGTAGACTAGCGTTGGTTGTGGGGGCGAGGTAGACTAGTGTTGGTTGTGGGAGGGTAAACCAGTGTTGGTTGTGGGGGAGGGAGACTAGTGTTGGTTGTGGGGGGTAGTAGACTAGTGTTGGTTGTGGGGGGTAGTAGACTAGTGTTGGTTGTGGGAGGGTAAACCAGTGTTGGTTGTGGGGGTCGTAGACTAGTGTTGGTTGTGGGGGGTAGTAGACTAGTGTTGGTTGTGGGGGGAGGGAGACTAGTGTTGGTTGTGGGGGTAGTAGACTAGTGCTGGTTGTGGGGGTCGTAGACTAGTGTTGGTTGTGGGGGAGGGAGACTAGTGTTGGTTGTGGGGGTAGTAGACTAGTGTTGGTTGTGGGGGGTAGAGTAGTGTTGGTTGTGGGGGGTGGCAAACTAGTGTTGGGGGGGTAGTGTGTAGTAGAGCGGAGAACAGTATTGTTATAGAAACCCTGCAAACAAAATGTCTCCATCTGGGAGCCTCCTTCCCTGTGGCCTTCTGGCGCCCGGATACGCCCCTGACTAAGGCCCCAAACACACACGGTGAAAGACTCAGTGGGGTGGCCTATGGAGGATGGGGTACGTTCTGTCTAAACCTGGTTACACAGCAATGTTCTTGTAATCCCCACCACACACACACACACGCACGCACACACACACACACACACACACACACACACACACACACACACACACACACACACACACACACACACACACACACACACACACACACACACACACACACACACACACACACACACACACACACACACACACACACACACACTTCTACTATTTAACGGCCCAGATGACTCCCCATCATTACTACCACAATGGAGCAGGAACAAACATGTTATCACATTGGGAGACAGAGAAAAGAGGGAGGGAGGGAGATAGGGGGTGTTCTGGCCCCAGCAAGGAGCCTGCCACAATGTCTTCTGTCCCCTCCTCTGTCTACCCCTCCTCTGTCTACCCCTCTGTCCCCTCCTCTGTCTACCCCTCTGTCCCCTCCTGTCTACCCCTCTGTCTACCCCTCTGTCTACCCCTCTGTCTACCCCTCTGTCCTCTCCCTTCAGTCTACCCCTCTGTCCCTCCCTTCAGTCTACCCCTCTGTCCCCTCCCTTCAGTCCACCCCTCTGTCCCCTCCCTTCAGTCCACCCCTCTGTCCCCTCCCTTCAGTCCACCCCTCTGTCCCCTCCCTTCAGTCCACCCCTCTGTCCCCTCCCTTCAGTCCACCCCTCTGTCCCCTCCCTTCAGTCCACCCCTCTGTCCCCTCCCTTCAGTCCACCCCTCTGTCCCCTCCCTTCAGTCCACCCCTCTGTCCCCTCCCTTCAGTCCACCCCTCTGTCCCCTCCCTTCAGTCCACCCCTCTGTCCCCTCCCTTCAGTCCACCCCTCTGTCCCCTCCCTTCAGTCCACCCCTCTGTCCCCTCCCTTCAGTCCACCCCTCTGTCCCCTCCCTTCAGTCCACCCCTCTGTCCCCTCCCTTCAGTCCACCCCTCTGTCCCCTCCCTTCAGTCCACCCCTCTGTCCCCTCCCTTCAGTCCACCCCTCTGTCCCCTCCCTTCAGTCCACCCCTCTGTCCCCTCCCTTCAGTCCACCCCTCTGTCCCCTCCCTTCAGTCCACCCCTCTGTCCCCTCCCTTCAGTCCACCCCTCTGTCCCCTCCCTTCAGTCCACCCCTCTGTCCCCTCCCTTCAGTCCACCCCTCTGTCCCCTCCCTTCAGTCCACCCCTCTGTCCCCTCCCTTCAGTCCACCCCTCTGTCCCCTCCCTTCAGTCCACCCCTCTGTCCCCTCCCTTCAGTCCACCCCTCTGTCCCCTCCCTTCAGTCCACCCCTCTGTCCCCTCCCTTCAGTCCCCCCGTCTGTCCCCTCCCTTCAGTCCCCCGTCTGTCCCCTCCCTTCAGTCCCCCGTCTGTCCCCTCCCTTCAGTCCCCCGTCTGTCCCCTCCCTTCAGTCCCCCGTCTGTCCCCTCCCTTCAGTCCCCCCGTCTGTCCCCTCCCTGCAGTCCCCCGTCTGTCCTCTCCCTGCAGTCCCCCTTCTGTCCTCTCCCTGCAGTCCCCTCGTCTGTCCTCTCCCTGCAGTCCCCTCATCTGTCCTCTCCCTGCAGTCCCCTCGTCTGTCCTCTCCCTTCAGTCCCCTCTTCTGTCCTCTCCCTTCAGTCCCCTCTTCTGTCCTCTCCCTTCAGTCCCCTCTTCTGTCCTCTCCCTTCAGTCCCCTCTTCTGTCCTCTCCCTTCAGTCCCCTCTTCTGTCCTCTCCCTTCAGTCCCCTCTTCTGTCCTCTCCCTTCAGTCCCCTCTTCTGTCCTCTCCCTTCAGTCCCCTCTTCTGTCCTCTCCCTTCAGTCCCCTCTTCTGTCCTCTCCCTTCAGTCCCCTCTTCTGTCCTCTCCCTTCAGTCCCCTCTTCTGACCCACCCCTCTGTCTCTCTGTCCCCTCCCCCCCAGGGCCAGGGAACAGGTGGGTTTGGAACACGTCAGACCATACCACACCACAAACAGGTTGCTACCCCATAGAACTAAGTCACAAATTATACAAGACAAAGCAACATCTACAAAGCTGATCCACTGGAGCTACTTGTGGAGTAAATCAGAGGGGGAACAAGATGGAGAAAGAGGGGCTGAGAGTAAAATATAGGACATAGAAAAGGTTGAAGAAGAGTAGGAGAGAGATGAAGGAAGAGGGGAAATACTAGCGAGTGGTTACAGAGAAAGAGCAAGCGACAGAAGCAGAGAGAGATGAATAAGGAGGGGAAGGAGTTAGAGAGCAAAGGAGAGAGAGCGACATCGAAGAAGAGAGAAAGAGAAAGAAAGCTAGAGCGGGCCCCTGTCCTGAAAAGCCAGTGATGCGGAGCCGCATCAGCACATATGAAACAGTGAGCAGGACAATGGACCCGGGTCTGTAACCGGACCCCGTGTGCGTAATCTCTCCGTCACAAAAGAAAAGAGCGAGGGAAGGAGGGAGGACGAGGGAGGGAAGACAGGGGGCTCGGCCATCTTAATCTGGCTTCTCATGGCAAGGCTGGAGCCCAGAGGTGTCATGTTCCAATCCACCCTCGCAAACATTCCTCATTTTTCACTTGAATTGGTGGTGTTTTGTAGCGAGCGGCCCCGTAATTAACACGGGGATCTTCAGAACTCAATGACTGAACATAATTACTTCTCTCCTTTTCTTCTCTCCCTTTCTGCGGCCTGGGCTCTCCCCGGCGAGCAGCCCCTGGGGCCCGGGTTTAAGCCTGACTGGCCAAACACAAAGGCTGGCCCAGCCATCACCCGCTGTGGAGAGAGAGAGGAGGAGAAGAAAGGGAGGAGGAGGGTGAGAAATGGACTGTCTCCAGCCTGCTAGGGCTGTTGGATCAGCTGTCAGTGAGACACTGGCCCAGTCAGCACTATTGAGAGAGCGCGCTATGACCTTAAAACACTGCTGCAGGGGCCCCACAGCCTGTACTCATCATGGCCAAGCTATTACAGAGAGAGAGAGAGAGAGAGAGAGAGATGGATATAGAGAAGGGGAGAAGGACAGAGAGATAAATACACAGACATAGACAGACAGAGCAAGAGACAGAGAGAAAGACCAAATGAAAAGAGAGAGACAAACAAAAAGACTATGTTAATTGTTGTCAGCCAGCAGCACATTTCCACGTTTCCCTGACAAAAACAAACAGCCCTAAAGGGCCCACT